>NW_026571153.1:31703284-31998284 GCF_026225935.1 Boleophthalmus pectinirostris
AGGGAGGGAGGGAGGAGGAGGAGAGGACGGCAGCGAGCAGAGGGAGGGAGGGAGGAAGGGAGGACGGCAGCGAGCAGAGGGAGGAGGAGGAAGGGAGGAAGGAGCGGAGGCGAGCAGGAGGAGGAGGGAGGAGGAGGAGGCGGCAGCGAGCAGAGGGAGGGAGGAGGAGGGAGGAAGGAGAGGAGAGGAGGGAGGAGGAGGAGCGGCGAGCAGAGGGAGGGAGGGAGGAAGGGAGGACGGCAGCGAGCAGAGGGAGGGAGGGAGGAAGCAGACAGACAGTAAGAACAGGTCAGCGAAAGAGGGACCCACAAACCACTGGAAACACTGCATTTCCACTCGTCTCTCAGCGCTCGCTGTCTCTTCAGTTCAGTACATTTCTACTGGGACATAAAGGTGGGCTGTGGAACTTTTCAGGTCAAAGGTCGAGTCTCCACACTACACTCTAAACATCAAAAGAGACCTTCAAATCTCAACATATTTGGCATTTACTCCTTCGCAAATCACAGTTTTTATGTTTCAATACTCTCTTTTTTCTTCTTATGTTTTCGATAGATCAGCCATAAAAATAATACAAATAATAAAACTAACTGAACCAATAATGATGCCAGTCCACGGGAGATCAAACAGATAATACTCCCTACAACTGTACAACAACTCACCCTTATGTAACAGATAATACTCCCTACAACTGTACAACAACTCAACAGTACAACAACTCACTCAGATATACAACTGTACAACAACTTATGTAACAGATATACTCCTACCCTACAACTGTACAACAACTCACCCTTATGTAACAGATAATACTCCCTACAAACTGTACAACAACTCACAACTTATGTAACAGATAATACTCCCTACAACTGTACAACTCACCACTATGTAACAGATAATACTCCCTACAACTGTACAACAACTCACCCTTACAGTACAGTAACATATGTAAAATATCAATACTCCCTACAACTGTACAACACAACAACTCACCCTTATGTAACATATAATACTCCCTAAACAACTGTACAACAACTCACCTGTTATGTAACAGATAATACTCCCTACAACTGTACAACAACTCACCCTTATGTAACATATAATACTCCCTACAACTGTACAACAACAAATAAACAAAGAAACATACAGATACTAATCACTGGGACAAGACTTACATCTACATCATTACAATCATATTTTGACTCTGTTCTCTTTTGGCCAGTTCAAACTAAAATGTATTTATTCATATAACATATAATTATGAATGGTTGGTTTTATATCAGATCCAGGTTCATTTTGGAGCACAGTGTGATACGGCCCTTTCAAAGTAAAGTCCTTCACCTCTCCTTGAGTTTATGAGTGATGAAATTATGGGACCGTGGCCACAATTCAAAACTAAATATTTGATCTTTTAAACTGTCAAAAGCACTCCAAATGGTGCCTGTGTACATAAACATCGGTCTGTATATGAAAATCCGTGAAACCAAAAGTATTTTTTCTTCTTTCCAATTCTTACCATGAAAAACTCTCGAAATGTACCAAAAATATTTCTTGAATCGAGACATGACCTTTACCTCACGCACTTTTCATCACAGAAGTCAAAGCTCAAGTTTAGACTTTTTAATAACATTTTTCTGAGGTTTGTTAAAGCTGCATTGTGTAACTGTTCTGGTGGAGGGTCCGTCAGCTTCTTGTTTCTATGGAAATGTCATTGCTGTGCCTGGAATGTTCCACAGTATGACTTTAAACAGCTCTATTTTATATTTAAAGTAGAGCTGTTTAAAGTTCAGTTGCATTTGGCTTTATAGCACAAAATTGCCTTTAAAACTGTGACTCTGACTGTGAACGGCATCGCCTCTCCACAGATCTGACCTGTAAATTGGTTTAGTTGGTCTCCATGAAGATAGAAAGGTTTAATGCCATACTGTGAAACATTCCAGACAAAGACTTTAAAAGATTTATTCAAGATTTTAAAAAAAGATTTATTAAGTTATGAGTGTTTTTATTGGTCAAAAATACCTTGAAAAACAAACATTCTGACTGTGAGCGGGATCGCCTCTCCGCAGATCTGACCTGTAAATTGGCCTGGTTGGTCTCCATGAAGATAGAAAGGTTTAATGCCATACTGTGAAACATTCCAAGTAAAGACTTTATTAAAATGTATTCAATTATGGGTGTTTTTAGTGGTCAAAAACAATTGGAAAAACAGACATTCTGACTGAGTGGGGTCGCCTTTGCACAGATCTGACCTGTAACTTTGCTTGGTTGGTCTCCATGAAGCTAGAAAGGTTTAATGCCATACTGTGAAACATTCCAGACAAAGACTTTAAAGGTTTATTCAATTATGGGTGTTTTTATTGGTCAAAAATACCTTTAAAAACATGCATTCTGACTGTGAGAAGGGTCACCTCTCCACAGATCTCGCCTGTAAAACAGCCTGGTGGCGTCTCTTGCTTGTTTCTATGGAGACTGAAAAGTTTAATGCCGTACTTTCAAATATTAGAGGCAATAACATTTCCATGGAGACAAGTAACTGGCAGGCCCTCAACCAGAAACGTTACACAGAAAACGAAACTTAAATCGACTTTCTTCTCGTACAAATTTACCGTGTTTCAAAGGAACCAGTTTAATCCAAGACTTTTCAACCCACTTTGGTATTTGTTCGGTTTCGGTTGACGTTTTCGGAGCGGGTTTTGGTGTTTTTTCTTGACCTCCTCCTCTTCTGTCGCTCGGGTTTACACAGCTGTCCTCCGGAGTGTGCTGACAAGACTTAAGTTTGAAATCAAAACGAAACAACCTCTTCTTTGTTATGAGCCGAGAGTTACAGCGAAGGAGGTACCAGTCTCTCAACAGTCACACCGAGAAACTGGAACAAATGTGAGGTCAAGTCCAGGTCTGTCCGCAAGATCTTACTCATCAGTGCAGCTCCAGCTTAAAGGGACACTGCTCTGAACTCTGAGCTTTTAAAGAAGACATATTGGGGATTATTGTGTTATATTTGCAATCTAAAACCACTAAAACAATCTAAAACGACAATCTAAAACGCCCAGGGCCCATCTCATGCTAAATCAACTTTTCAGAGTTTTCTACCTTCTAAGAGTGATGTGTGGGCCTTGTATATGGGCCCGGTCAAGCAAAAGTAAACAGCAAGGCCAAAAATTCAAGTTAATGCATCTGATATAAAAATGTATTGAACAGATACATATGTACTCTAGTTTATGAAACTGTTGACCTTTTTTCTGTACCATTTTTGGTTCTAAAGTTCCATACGTTTTAAACAGACCATGTATGAAACATGGAACAAAAATTATTTCCCAAATTTCAAAGACCTGCAAATCATGTCAATAAATGGATGTATTTCATCATATCTTGTGTTATTCCATCTTTGAACTGTTGATGAAGGTACAGGATTTTTTTCAAAAAAGAAAATAAATGTATTTAAAATGATAAAAATTTGCTTGGAAGGACTGACATATTTTATAGAAATAGTTTCCTTTCATTTTGAAGTAATATTAAAGTATTCAGAAGAAAAAAATTTATGTAAAATCCTGCACCTTCTACTTGTTTGTACAATTTTCCCTCCGTTACTTTTCCCTCCGTTATCATGACCTTTCTTAATAAAAAATCTCATGAGTCAAAAAGTAAGAGGTTTTTCAACCTAATCTTGTACCATATGGTAGAAAACTATATGAAGCAAATATTCAAACCAGTTTGTTAAGGATATGGAAGTGAGAACCAAGAGTTATCACTGTTTGGATTTATTGCCCAAAAAGTGCTGCAGATTTCATTCCCTCCGTTACCGACATGAGTTTTAAAATTTTTTGTCTTGAACTTGAAAGAATCTCACAGGTTTAACTTGACCCTGTTGGAGTGTAACTCTTTCCTACATTCTGATACTTTACTTATTTCAATAGTCCCTCTAGTTTCTGAATAAGACACATTTGAATGACAAAAATCTGCCCCTGTTTCCCTCCGTTACCACTTGACTGGACCCATATGAAGTGGTTTTTAGATTGATTTGGCATTTTTTAAATCAATTGCAGCGTATTTCTGCCACCCTCCCATGTGACAACGAATTAATGACAATGATGCGGCAGATACACCTATGACATGTTTGATGTAGCAGAAAGCACTTGACTGATGCGGTTTAGTTTCTGTCGGACTAAAGGACAGAACTCAGTGGATTATGTGTGTTCTCTCTGTGACAGAGGATGTGCAGCTGACGTGTGTTCTGTGCATTTATTCACATGGTTCATGTGAAACTTTTCAGAGATCGTATGTGTCCAGATTATGTGTCATTTCACTCATGTACAGGCACTTATTTATCCTGGTTTCTCATAACAGGATACTGGTTTAGTCGGGATACTGAACCTGGGATACTGTGTAATGTGTCATGTAATAGTGGTATTGGTGCATTGTATTGTAACCCATAAAATAAAAATATGCACATTGCATATCTGTTAATAGCCAATATTCCGACTACTACTGGTCAGTAAACACATCACGTTCACTCTCGCGCTTCTTACAAATCACCTGCTCGCTTCCCTCCATTCACACCTGGGAGTGTGGCGAGACAGGACTTCTGCGCAGGAGCCCTTACCGCTAGCACCTGAAGTCGAACAGGCTATGCAAAATCATAAACCGAGGGAATTGGCCTGGTGATTCCCAGTCAAAAAATATTCCGATGGCGAGCTGAACCCAGGAAACCTTTCTACAACTCACAAATACTCCACACAGCTTGTACGGTCGAGTAGAGGCTGTTGCAACCGGTCCGCTCCCACACTTCACCAAATCTAACGCACATATGGACAATTACACACACTGTTTAAAGTATAGTGGACAATAAAATCCACATTTGCTCAACTGAGTTAAGGACAATGATAAAGCCACCAGCAAAGTGGCTTGCGTATTATTATTGTTGTTGCATTGTGAGCACTTGTATTAACAAGTGCTTAATTAACTTGAACCTGACTTGAATTGAGCTGAGTATGCTGATCAATGAAATCTGCAGATTATTGTAATTATTGTAAATATTGTGTGTGTGTGTGTGTGTGTATATATATATATATATATATATATATATATATATATATATATATATATATATATATATATATATATATATATATATATATAGTTTGTTATTCACCCTTTTTGCACTTTCAATATATGGCACCAGCCACCAAACACCTCCCAAACCTCCCAGAGCATTGCATCCTACTCTTCTGACCCTGGCCCTTACACCTATCTAACTTTACCTCTTTGTCCCTAGTGTACATCTTAGATATGCTACAGTATTGACAAACGAGTATGAGTACGAGTATATTAAAGACATGGGCTGATACCAGTGTTGATATCAGTGAGCTTTTTTGGACACTCAGAGCTGCCCTGGGACTCCAACATGTGTGAATGAAACAAAACACAACTCCAGCTAAGTTTTAGATGAGGAAACAACATTAGAACATGGATTAAAGCTCACAAGAGTCCATTTTGTGTAACGTAGGACCTTTAAATAAGCAGTGTTAAGTTATTTTATGGTTGTGTTCAGGTTAGAAACAGAAGCAGCGCTGTTTCAGCCACAGAAATATGAAGTGAGAGTGTTATATATGGAGCTGGTATCATAAACATGCCATATGTCCATGTTAAAAATACTCCTCTGATTACGGACAGTACCACCTCCACACGCAGCCAAACACCTGCCGTCTGCTCTGTACCAACCAACAAGAGATCGTATTAAAACAAATGAACCCTGCGAAACATGAACGCCATGTTTCAGACTTTTTTAAAGCCTTTTACTATGTTACAACATTGTTGTATTCTTATCAAAACATATGGAAACAGCCTATATTACACCAAATCGAATCCTGTGATAATAATAACCTCCTCAAAAACAGACCAAGAGTTGTGTTTTGTTTCATTCACACATGTTTGAATAATACTTTATTATTAGTCTGCCTACATATCCAAAGCTCAAAATGCTCTGTTCCTCCATGTCATGAAGTGGTAGTTTTCAAGTAGAGGTTTGCGTGGGACAGTATTTTCTTTCTTGCTCCCACCCGCACTTCCAGAGAATTGTACTTTTCATGCCCTTTCCTGCCCGCATTGGTGATATTTTGTCCCACTCACACCCACAAGTCTCACAAGACGGGGATGTTCACTCTTAAACTCTATCAAACATGAAAAAGCAGAAATGAATTATCTAAAATGTGTGCCAGATTAGACCACATCTGCAAATTTAGGCTTTAAATGTTTTTATTAATGCCAAATAAAATATTATGTATGATAGTGGGTGGCAGTAGCTCAGTTGGTAGAGCATTCGACCCACTGATCTGAAGGTTGGTGGTTCAAGTCCAGTTCTTGACATAAACATCACAGGTTGAGTGGTCAGATCTGCTGACCCACAGGTTGGCTGATGTGATTCCAGCTCCCACAGATGAATGCTGTTGTTATGTCCTTGGGCAAGACACTTAACCCACGTTGCCCACAGTGTCTGTGTACACTTGTGTGTGAATGGGTGAGTGGTTCCTTGTTGTAAAGTGCCTTGAAGGTGGAAAGTAAATAGTAAATATAGTAAAATGTGACCATTAAAGATATGCTTACATTCATCATTTGTTTACTCTACACTCATATTTAGTTTGCAGGATTGCAGTTTATCATCCCACTCGCCCGCTCCCTCTTTGCACAATCCCACTCCAGCCCGCGCCCACAAAGAGCTTTCAAAATGTGTCTTGCACCGCACTGTTTTCTTTCGGGTCCCTCGGGTGCAGGGATCTGTTTTCAAGCTAAGGGCTACTTTTTACCTTTAGTTGAGTAGAGATCGGCAATACGAGGTCTGAAATCATCCAAATAAATGTAGTGAAGGTGTATGGAGTTTACAAACACTGTAAAGCACTTGTCGCTGTCATTTTTGATTTATGGATCTGTGTCGAGGTCTGTTCGCCACAAAATACTTCACCGCCACAACGCTAGGAGGCAAGAATATATGTCCATTCATATATACTAGGGTGACCATATTTCCGTTTGTTAAAACCCAGACACCTTACCGGGGGTGGAAGGTGGGGCCTCGACATTGAGCTATTCTCACCTCACAACCTGTGCACAGAATTTCTTGTGCAAGTCATCGTTAAATGCGCATTTGTGCTTCGGCATGTTGCAGACTGACTGACTGTTTGTGTCTGCTCGCTCCTTCTGAGTTACAGCTATGAGAGCCACTCAATTTAATGGCCCCAAAGAAAGGTAATGAAAACCTGGACAAAAACAGCACCCAGGACAGGACGCAAAAACGGACATGTCTATGGGGAAAATCGGACGTTTGGTCACCCTAATATATACGGTCTATGCGTATGACCTGCAGACGTATAAGCTCTGAAAAGTTTCACATGAACCATCTCCAACACGACAGAAACACAGAACAGACTCACCATTAGTACAATATTCCTCTGTCACAGAAAGAACACTCATATTCCACTGAGTCATGTCATTTTTAAGTCCGACAGAAGCTGAACCGCGTCAGGGCACAAGGAGCGAGCTGTTTTGAGTGCTTAGTTTATGCAAATTGCACAAATATGCACAAAGCTGCATTAAACACATTATTGTCAGTGTATATTGAAAGAACAGTAAGCAGAGTACAGGAAATGTCTGTGGAGCGGTGGCAGAGAGGACCAATCACAGTCCTTATTGTCAACGCATAGTTAGAACATTTCTGAGGTGCACATCAGTCAACACAGATGCTCTGCGTAGAGGGTTCACGTCGACGCAGACTCTCTGTGTCACGACGCAGATGATTTGATGCTGGACTGTAAATTGGCCTCAAGAACTCATGCAGGGTTTGTGTGTTAAACATGTGAATGAAATAAAACACAACTCCATTATAACAGATCAGAAAATAGTGTAATAGAGGACGTTAACTTTGTATTTTCATGGAATCATACACGTGATGTGACACTTCCAGAAGGTTACACAGTGTTGCTTAAGGTGCCTTACTGAGGAATATTTCAGACAGGGCAGTAACATCTCCACGGTGAGAACCAAGTGGACTCCAAACCACAAAAGTTACATAGAAGAAGTATCAAGGAAAATCTATTTTTTAAAAAGCTTTCTCCCATGTTATAACATTGTTCTCTCATCAAAAACCTGCCTGGAGAGGTTTTAGGCATCATCCATGCATGTTTGAGTAATTTAGCGATCTCTCCCAGGCCCTATTCGAACCGTCCTTATGGTTAGCTGTCAGATTCTGTACAAGGCTCCGCCCACAAGCCCACATCACCCACACTCCTACATGACAGTTCTCTTTAAGTATACAAACACATGATTCTAAACTGTACACGGCAACTTGACAAACCTGATGCAACGTGCAGCAGTTTCATTGGCAGTTTGCACGGCAATTGTGTTGTGATAGTGCTCTGAAGGTGTAGTGACTTAGCACAGGGAGAAAAGGGATAACAGTGTTAAAAATGAAACAGGAACCACAGTCTGAAGTTTTATTTTAGTTTCAAAAACACACAGCACGTTCTTAGCAGGACACGATAATAGGATTCTCATGTTCCAGTGTTTGATTGGCTGTCTGATCCGACGCCAGCTCCTGATTGGCTGATGGTGAGGCCGTCCAAGTGCAGTGTCGTCCAGAGAGCGAGAAACGGACCAGGAAGGGACCGCAGCACTTCAGGTCAGAGCGGAGAGGGGAGCTGGGGCTTTGAGTTTTTGTAAATGCAGCAAGAAATGGACAATGCAGTGTAATAAAGAATCTTAAATAGTCCTATATTATGAAAACATGTGTGAATGAAACAAAACTCACCTCCAGGTCTGTTTATAGCATGGCTTAAAGATCACAAGAGTCAATTTTACGTAATATAGGACCTTTAACGCATTTCCCACATACACAATTTTATTCTAATTCGTTCTAAATAACCTAATACCAAAGCCATGATGTTCAACAGAAGTAAAAATAATTCTCCTTTAATGGTGCATTTTTGTGTTTTGAACAAGGCCATGGATTGAAAGCACATTCCCCTGCTATTAGTGTGCTGTGAGATCCTGAGAACTTTAAGGTTGGAACCGGAGGAGACGGGACTCAGAAACACAACCAGAGAATCACAAAAATGCTGCTTGGAGAGAAGACAGAGGACTGCCGGTTCCAGGATGATGACTGCTCGGAAATCGCACCAAAAGGCAATAAAAGTGGTATTATGTAACATATAGACTCCAGTGTGGTCCGCTTTCACACCTGCAAACCAACCAAATCTGATTTTTTCACCCATGTGTGACCTGTAGCTGATCTTTTAATGACAGTTTGAACGACACAGATCAGATTTTTACAAATGCAAGCCAGGCCACTTGGATATGTGCTCCTAAAACTAGAGATGTCCAGATCCCATTTTTTGCCCCCCCGAATCCGAGTCATTTGATTTTGAGTATCTGCCGATACCAAGTCCCAATTCGATACTTCTATAAAAATTATAAAATGAACTAAGAGCAAAGAATAAGATCCAGGATTTGTGTGTGTGTGTGTGTGTGTGTGTGTGTGGGGGGTCAGATTGTATTGATTTCAGTGTGTAGTATTTGACTGAACTTGTGAAAAATCAAATGCCCAAAACTTAAATTTTATTATTAACTTTTCTAAGCATTCATCATCATTGTTGAAAATCTTGACTTTTCACAGTCTGGTCTTGGAAAGTATAACTTAGTAAACTTAATGAACTGGACAAAACAGGAACCAGACCAGAATCAGGTCAGACCTGAGACTCGACTCTGCACAATCTACACTTTGTATATTTGATATTATATGTTTGCATGTGCTTGACATTTGAAACATTTAGGCTCATCTATGAAATCCAAATAATTCAAAATCTTACCAAATAAAAACGAGATGACAGAAGCCCCACAGCCTCTGTCCCCCGCACCGACACCACATCCACAAACCCACAGTGGAGCAACACCACAACATCCGTCCAACTGCTCAATAGACACTTCATGCTGCTGGACGGACCCTCTCTGCCAAAAGCACCAACTCTGTTGCGCAACATGCAAAATAACAGTGCTCTGCGACAATCACCATCGATGGTTCAGGTGTGAACATGGGCCACAGAACCTCAAACAACAGCACCTGAGCACGACACAGCCCAAAAGTCCCAGCGTGAGTGCGTCACTAGTACAACAGACGCTGGGACAGACAGTCGTGCGAACTGGACATCCCCGAGCAAATCCTGTGCCTCAGTAAAAAAAAAAAAAAAGTTGTGTGCTGTGTATATATATACATATATATATATATATATATATATATCCAATACCTGATCAGGACCTTAATGGCCGAGTTTGGATCGTGTTCGCAGTCACGTGATCGGCGCCGATTTCCGATCACGTGATCGGATCGGGACGACTCTACCTAAAACTGATACATATCTGATCTTTTGACATGCGACTTGAGTCTGAACGGTCAGGTCGCATTCATCTGACTGTGAGAGTGGTACAAGTAGGTGCTCACAAATGTACACAAACATTCTTCTTGTCATACAAAAATTGTGTATGAACTGTGTGTCAGTGAAGCAGTGAAGCACACCACACTCTCACCACTCTTGGCTACGACTCCACACCCACATGTTCTTTCTACACACGTTGCTGCCACTGACCCACAAAACACCATGGCCAAAAAAAAAACCCTCGTCTTTCTCCTTCTCAATCTCCTCCTTAAACAAATAAGCTGGACATGTTCTGGCTCCAGTACGAGAGGAACTTTAAAATCTCTTTAGGCGACTTCCGTAAACACTGAGCATGCTCGCTGCGTGTGATGTCGTTGTGTCCGTCAATGCACATGCAGGCACTTTTGGGGCGTTTAAAGTTCACACTGGAGATCACATACAAGTCACATTTAACTGGAAATGTGAATGATCTCGCAAAAAAAATCTGATTTCACAAAAAGTCCGAGTTGAGCATTAAGGCAGAGGAGACGCCCTATTTTTCATGGATGTGGTCATGCTGTTGTCCTGTTCTTGTAACGTGTTCGTCCGACCAGATGTCCACGAGGGCTTGAATTGGCCCACGTTTGGCCATGGTTTAAGGTTCGCCCCATGTCTTCCTCACTCACCACTAATAGGAAATGAAATAATTAGTATCCCTGCCCATGATACACTTAGTTCACGTAATCAGAGGGACCGCACCAGAGTTTGGCATTTCGAGTGCGATTGATGCTTTCACACTGACGAAAACAAACCAAACTTAGAGCTTCTGGTTCAAATGGAACATCTGATGTGCACCAACTACTGTCGATGTGAAAGCGCCCATAATGTTGTTACCTCCTCAAAAACATACACTACCGGTCAAACGTTTTAGAACAACACACTTTTTCCACTTTTTTACTGTTTACTGTTGACCAAAATGTATTCTAAACTTTTGATTCATCAAAGTGTCCACCTTTGGCAGCTTGAACACACTCGTGGCTCGTTCTTTTTACAATAGAAGTCAAATATTGTTCAGAAAGTTCTTCCCAAGTCTGTTGCAGAAGTTTCCATAAACAGTGTTGGGGAGTAACAGATTACATGTACTGGAGTTACATAATCAGAGTACAAATTATGAGTAACTGTATTCAGTTACAGTTACTGTTTCAGTGAGTGGTAATTGGATTACAGTTACTTTGTTGAAATAAATGGATTACATGGCGCTATTTTCCTGTTTTCACATTTTGGGCTAAATCTCCCCCCATTTTTTTTTTTTTTTCTCGATAACTCCACTCATTGCCAGAAACTAAACCAGGTCTAAACTATATCTAAAGCAGGTCTAAAATGGTCTAAAACCAGGTCTAAACCAGATCTAAAACAGGTCTAAAATCAGGACTAAACCAGGACTAAAACAGGATTTAACAGGTTTAAACCATGCCGCGTGGACGTGTCTCCTCGTCTTCTATCAATAATATTTTTTAATTTGGTTAAGTAAAGTCTGGGCTTTTTATTTTCTTTTACCAGACAAAACATCTTATGCTACGATATTCTAGTCTTTGCTTCTCTACAGCAAATCAAGTAATCCAAAGTATTCAGATTACATTACTCACTTTAAGTCATTTAATGGATTATGTTACAAACTACATTTTGGGGTATGTAATCTGTAATCTGTAGGGGAATACATTTTAAAAGTCACCTTCCCAACACTGTCCATAAATGTGTGGCACTTGTAGGTTGCTTCACTCTTCTGTCCAGTTCATCCCAAACCAGCTCCATGGGGTTTAAGTCTGGACACTGTGCTGCAGGACACTCCAGGTTTTCAAGCTTTACCATCTTAATCTTTATTTTTGAGGTCATTTTGGTAGAGTTTTTACTTGTGTTTTGTATCTTTTATCTTTTTTTTTTAACTTCTGTCTGTTCAGTTCTTACCTTTGTACCATTTCAAGCTCTTCATTAGCAGTGTTGAGAGTAACATGTTATAAAAGTAACAAATTACTGTAATGCGTTGCTTTTTGCTGTAATGCAGTAATGTTCGGCATTACAGGAAAATTTTTTAAATATTTTACTTAGTACAAATGTCAGTAACAATGCATTTTTAACTTGGATTGAAGTGGTGGGTTTTTCGTTTTTCTTCATACAAATTCCCTAAAATCACCGCGATATCAGCAGCGGTGAAACGCCGGAGACGTGCCCACGTAGACCGTCAGGTGACCGCGGGCGAAAGGACCGGGCAGAACTCCACTCTCCACGAGGCTAAATGCAACTGACCCCCGATCGCGCTTTGCAGACACCCTGGTCCACGGGGTCGGGGTTCTCTCAGGGGTGGTCCTAAATTCCAAGTTCTAGTCCAAGATTAGTCCTGGTTTGGACCTGGTTAAGACCTAGTTTAGTCCTGGTTCAGTCCTGGTTCAGTCCTGGTTTAGTCCTGGTTCAGTCCTGGTTTAGTCCTGGTTTAGGCCTGGTTCAGTCCTAGGGTTCAGTCCTGGTTTAGTCCTGGTTCAGCTCTGGTTTAGTCCTGGTTTAGTCCTGGTTTAGACCTAGTTTAGTCCTGGTTCAGTCCTGGTTCAGTCCTGGTTCAGCACTGGTTTAGTCCTGGTTTAGTCCTGGTGTAGTCCTGGTTTAGACCTAGTTTAGTCCTGGTTCAGCACTGGTTTAGTCCTGGTTTAGACCTGGTTTAGTTCTGGTTTAGTCCTTATTTAGTCCTGGTTCAGTCCTGGTTCCGTCCTGGTTCCGTCCTGGTTCAGCGCTGGTTTAGTCTTGGTTTTGTCCTGGTTCAGCTCTGATTCAGTCCTGGTTTAGTCCTGGTTTAGTCCTGGTTTAGTCCTGGTTCCGTCCTGGTTCCGTCCTGGTTCAGCGCTGGTTTAGTCTTGGTTTAGTCCTGGTTCAGCTCTGATTCAGTCCTGGTTCAGAGCTGATTTAGTCCTGGTTTAGTCCTGGTTCAGCTCTGGTTTAGTCCTACTTTAGTCCTGGTTTAGATCTGGTTTAGACCTGGTTTAGTCCTGGTTCAGTCCATAAAGTTCAGCATCTTCACAGTTATTTTGGTGAGAGTAACTTAAAGTAATGCAATAGTCTTGTAATGTCTTACATTTTAAACATAGTAATATTGTAATCTAATGAATTCCGTTGAAATGACAGTAACAAGTCATAAATAACACATTACACTTTTAAAGTCACTTGCCCAACAGTGTTCATTAGACTTGCACGACTTGAATTGCAATAAACAACTGGAAAATTTAGGATGTTCTAAAACTTTTGATTGAGCCGTGTTTTGTTTCCTTCACACATGTTTCAGTAATCCTTTATGATTACATCTCCAAAGCTCAATTTGGCGTTTAAAAACACAGTAAGGTAAACGGCATGTTTTCTGAGAAGACCTCATTTCAAGTACGCAGGACTTGTGCGTTTAACATGTGCGAATGAAACAAAACGCAACTCTGGGTATGTTTGTGATGAGGAAACAGCATTAGAACATCGATCAGAAAATGACGTAACATGGAGTCTGTAAAGTTATCGCGTGTAACATTCCAAAACCAGTAACTTCTCCATGGAAACAACCTTAAAAGTGGTCAGAATAGTGTGTGTTTAAACCTAGATACAATGAACACATGTTAGTATTACAGTAAATGGGGCGGATTTTTGTCTTTTTCTTCCATCGAAAACATCCAGTGAGCTCAACGGGGCTCTGGCTTCGGCTGGAACTTGGCGCAACGTTGACATTTTTAGAACTGAAGATATGAAGACCTCGAAGTCTCTGTCTCTTCGGGGTCAGGAAAAGTCCTCAGACAAACGCAGGTTGTTGTGGAAACTTGTTTTATAGTCTTAAATTTCATGATATTCTTTACGAGTGCGCGCTCGGTTCAGAGTGTGTCCGAGGAGCGGGGCTGGACTCGGCTTAAAGACACTTTTGGCACAGAGTTTGATCCGTGGTGAAATACGCCGCTAATGATTTGTCCATCTGAAACACCAGGGGACACGCAGGGGTCAGAGCCGTCAGCTTCGTACAAAAATGTCCTCACGCTTGGGTTAACATGAGACAGACTCGAATTATATCAAATATTTATTTTATTGAGTCTCCCCCCTGCAAATTATTGTCACTTTAGATTTTTTGAACATGGAACACTTTCTTTTCAGCGCAGTAACTTCGATGTCATCAGATGTGTTCCTTATTCCCTTTCTTCATCCATTTAAAGGTGCATTGCGCAACTTTTCCGGTAGCGGGTCTGTCCTTTTCGTGTTCTATCGCCGGAAAAGTTACACATTGCACCTTTAACTCGAACCGTGTAAAGGAAACGAGCGGATCAAAGCTCGCTGAAAGGAGAAAAAAAAAAGCTTTAAAGCAGATTTAATAATAAACACTGAACCGTACATTCATCTCTTTAACCTCCGCAGACAAGACACCATCAATCTCCCATAATCCTCTTGGCCTCTGTGTAGCGCTGCCGTCATTGTTTTAGCTTAGCATCGCCGGCCGCTAACCTCTGGCAGACCCACAGCCTCCCGTTCCAGTTCACTGAGAAAAGAGAAACATCTTTATTTCTGATCTGCAAACTCAAATCTACCACAACCTCTTCCTACGCTTTACTTCTACATGATTAATACTGTTTTAAAGTACGCAAAATGGACTCGTGTGAGCTTTAAGGCGTGTTAGAGTGTTGTTACCTCCTCAAAAACACACCTGGAGTCCTTTTGTTTAGTAGAGATTTGCAATTCCATGACTGAAATTATCCGAATGATACAATCAAAAGGTAGAACTATTTTATTTTTTTCAGTTTTAGGGCCTAAACTTGCAGGATCTGTGCGAATGAAACAACTCCAGGTATGTTTGCGTGGTATGTCCGGTCCCTGAAAGTAGAAAAGAAAGTCCGGGTCTTGTTCTTGAGTGAGGGTTTTGGTCAGGGTCTGGGTTTAGTCCTGGTTCAGTGAGGGAAAGATGGAGATTGCACGGGACTGTTGTGGTGAAGAAGGAGCTGCTTTAGTCCTTCTCTAGTCTTGGTTCAGTCCTGGTTTAGTTCTTTAGTTCTATGGTCATGAGCTGTGGGAAATGCCTCAAAGGAGATGAAGATAAATGATGGCGAATACAAAAGATTGAGACTGGGTTGTGACCCTCAGGTGGGCCACAAGAGATTTTTTTTGGGTCGCTTTGTCACAATCTGCATGTAGGTTGAAATGTTAAGACATGTTTTGTATCGTTTCTAATCTTTTTGTAATTATTTTATTGTCTATTTTGTTCCAATATTACTGGTTCAATTGAACGTTGAAAAGAAAAAGTAATGGGCTACATTTCATGTCCAGGCGACTTATGGATGCTTTTATTGCTGCTTAAATTTTTATCGTTTAAAACTTGAGTCATACTAACTGTTCAGAGAGACACGATCACTCAGTCAACAATAAAATATGCTCATTAATGTTCAGTAATGGTCAAATCCACCTTTATTTTGTTATTTACGAATGATGTTTATTGACTTGGGTCACAAAGTTTTGTGACATTTAAATATGGTTCCCCAGAAAAAAAGTTTGGGAAACACTGTGTTAGAAGTAGGGTGAGGTGGTCGGGGTAGAGCCGCTTCTCTTCCACATTGAGAGGAGCAGCTAAAGCACTGAAGACAAGTCACTAGAATATGATGCCCTAAGTATGTTGTTAGTATCAATGTAATATCATAGGACAACGTAACATTTGTCAAACTAAAACAGGTAGAACAAGGGAGATGACATGCACATTGAAATTATATGTCGGATAATCTTCAAAAATAAACGCTGCAGTTTTCTTTTAGTTCTCTTCAGTGGTTTACTCGCGGTAAACTTACAGATCAAGGATCGCCATCACTGGACCCTGGGAACAGCATCCTTTTCCAAAGTGTCGCTTCTGCTTTGTTGTAAATCCAGTTTTAATATACTCGTAGTTCTTGAAGCAGTCTTCAGTGAAGTGTCGCTTGCAAACAAAAATATTCTTGGAGACCTTTTTGTCTGTGTTCCCAGAAATAAACTCCAGCCACTTAGCACGCCTTGCTTCTTCTCTCAGCATGATAAATAATTTCAACTTGCCATCCTTACAAAAAGCGTGTTTGAAGCGAAAAATAAAGATAAATAACACAGAACAGCAGACCTGTACGGTGCAGAGGCAGGACGGTGTGTGAGTGGGTGGAGGCGAGGCGGAGGCGGTGGATAGCATTCTGCTACATCAAACGCGTCATAGATGTAGCTGTAGCTGCCGCGTTATCGTTGTAGCAGCTTTAGTTCGTTGTCATGTGGGAGGGTGGCAGAAATACGCTGCAATTTGTTAAAAAAAAATGCAGAATCAATCTAAAAAACACTTCAACGACATATACTGTACAAGGCCCACACATCACTCTTAGAAGGTAGAAAGCTCTGAAAAGTTGATTTTGCATGAGATGGGCCCTTTAACTTTGATATTTTCATTTGGATTTTTTTTCTTTTTGATTCATTAAAGATGTAAAGACATGGAAATAAAGTAAAAATCTTGCATAAATCCACTATGTGAGAGATGTGTCCTTTATAAACCCTGTAGTCCCTCCTGTAGGTCCAGTACGTGTCCGTTGGTCCTCGAGTACATGTGGCTGCCCTCTCCGCTCTCTACCGGCCTGTGCACTGCTGCTAACCCTGCCTGGTGTTGTTTCAGTTGGTGCGGGCCACGCTCTGGCCCTCACCGCTCCATGACAAATGACAGCAGCAGAGTTTGTGACCTCCAGCCTTTCAGCGCTGTGGTCACACTTGGACATTCGGAGCAAATTAATTTTTAAAAGCGGATTATTTTAGACTCGCGTGTGGGTGAGTAAGTGTCTTTTGAGCTTCGAGGGGAGGGACAGTGGAACCGTGGAACCATCTTGAAAGCGTTTGGAAGGTTTAATGGGGGTTTTAATGGCAATAATATGAATATGCCATTGTTCTATTCCAGCTCTGACTAGTTCTGTTTTTGTGTCCTTGAACAAGACACTTCACAAACCTTGTTTTTGCAAGTTTTTTTTTTTTTTTTTTTAAATTAGTATGAATGAGTGGTAGTGGTCGTGGGGCTTACATTTATATTTATTTATTAAAGGGACAATGCATTAAAAGACAAGATAATGCAAAAGATTAATCAAATAAATCTGCAGGATATGTTTTACTCTTTGATATTGTCATATAATGTGATGTGTGAGCTACTGTGTCCAACTCAGAAATAGCAAAAATAATGAGAAGACTTTAAATTTACAACTTTACAAGAGGTGAGTAAAATGCAGCATAGAAATTGTCCTCCGCAAAAAATGGCACCCAGTTGATGAATGAATTCAGTTTGAGGCGTACTTTGAAAGTAAAAAGGTGAGAGTAGTTCCTCACGTGTGTTTGTTTACATCCACAAAGTGCACGGATCGAGGTGAAGCTGTAGATTAGTGATAGTGACTCTACTTCCTGTGCACTTTAATACCAACCTTCTGTGCGTTAAAAATCATGTATATAAAGCAGAGGGACTTGCGAGTCTTGACTTGGACTCGAGTCAGGCTTGAGTCACTATTTTTAGGATTTGAGACTTGACTTAATAAAATTGACTAAGACTTGGGACTCGACTTGGACTTGAAGCTCAGTGATTTGGGACTTGACTCAGACTTGAGGGTTGGGACTTTTATGCTTCTTCTAAAAAAATATGTTTTGGGAAAATGCTTTCCTCTTTTCAGTTGATACGTGCAGTGCTGAACTTTGCAGGAACAAATTGGATCAAATCTCCATTTGTTACTTTGGCTGTAATTGAAGTATTGTGATATGGTATCCTCAAATGTACTACAGTAATATACAGTACAATACAGTTCAATACAGTAATATAGAGTGCAATACAGTATACTACATAGAACATGATCCTTCCATTTCAGTGCAGACTACATGACAAAATAACTGATATTAAACATCTGTAAATCTGAATTCTTTCTTTTCTGACTGTAATAATTTACACAAAATCTTGTCAAGACATTTAAAAAGGAAAAATTTGCATTTCTACAACTCTTATATAAATACTCAAATACAAATATACCATGACTTTTTAAGTACAGTTCAGTTTAAAAATCATATAAACTGCAAAAAACAAAAGACCTGAAATGACTTGAAGCTCAAAGCAGACAACTTGGACTTGACTTGGACTTTCCTGTGTTTTACTTGGGACTTGACTCGGACTTGAGGTCAAAGATTTGAGACTTGCAAAACAACGACTTAGTTCCACGTCTGATCTGAAGTATTGCACCACATTTCACAAATAATAATTACACAGTTTTGACGAGTCTCAAAGTGAGTGGTTTTACTGTAGACAGGTGTAACCAGGGTTAGTTAATCCGGTTGTCTAGATCCAACCCAGGTTTTCCCCCATGCCACATGACTTGTCACCCCCTAAACCTAATGTCAGCCATTTTGTCTGGGCCCCATGTCCTGCCCCATGTAGCCTATGCCAATGCTAGTTAGCTTAGCATATGCTAACAGCTAGCGGTTTGTAATCTTGTGACAGATTGTGATTTATGAACTGTTGTAATGTTAATGTTAACGCTAATGCTAATGCTAATGCTAACCATCCAACGTTACTGTGTTCTAAGAGGCCTTTCTTTTAATGTGCACACAGGCCAGGTGCCCAAACCTGGGTTTAATTTGATGGCAAGTTAGGAACTGTCCTTTTGAAAGAACTTCGACCTGGTAGGAGGCTAACTGCCTGTCCTCAATCTCCCACCAACTCCAGCTCCCTCCACTACTTGATATACAATCAACTGTGCTTAATGGACGTCATACCCCCTCAAAATAACTAAGACTGGACTCTGATGTAGCTTGGAGTCTGTTTTCCCCACTGGGCAAACAGTCCTGTTTCTCAAGGACGTTTATTTGAGTTTGCTTGATTTTTGGTTTGCTGCAGCTGATGTATACTATATATTTTTGTTATCTCTCTTTCTTTTCCTGTATAATACACATTATTTTTCAACTAGTTCGTTGTCTTAATTTGCTGCCCTCCAGTAGCCTTACCTAGGATTTTCTGATCATCCAACTCCGGTCATTACGCCTATTATACATTTGTTACACATTTATTACATGGTAATAAGCAAACATTTGTTACACAGGAGAGTCTTTGTGATCGGAGATTTAAAATCTCATCAGATTCTCCTTGTGTCTGTGGTGTGTGCTTTTTGTCACATGTTTAAAAATGGTTTAAGATGGAATAATCCTGTAGTGTGTGTCGGCTTTTAGTCTAAGTCTAATTAATAAAACCTGACAAAAGATACAATATTAGCTCCCACATGCATCTCACTCCTGAACTCTAATATACACTCTAATACATTCTAAAACACAGCACAGATTGGCTGCAATATTTTCGTCAGTCTGCCCCAGAGCAGCTGTGACTTAAAAGGGGCTATTATGCAAAACAGTTTTCGTTTTTAGCTTTCTACCCTGTTATCATGTTCCCTCATCAAACACAAACTGTAACCAATGCCTGAAGAGGTTTAAGACATCGTCCGTCCATTTGAGTAATTTAGTGATCTCTCAAACCCTCCTTATGGTTAGCTGTAAGATTCTGTACAAGGCTCCACCCTCAATCCTACGTCACCCACGCACCCACACAGCAACTCTCCATAAATATACAAAAACATGATAGAAAACGGTACACAACGACTGATGTGATGTGCAGTAGTTTCATCAGCAGGATGCTGTTTGTGTTGTAGCAGCGCTCTGAAGGGAGAGTGACATAGCACAAAGAGCAAAGGGAGGGGAAACTCAGAGCAGCAAGAATGAAAGTGAAACATGTTAATATGTTGTTTTCAGTGAACATAGCATTTTCAAATTCACAGAGGCCAAAAATACTGGGACTAAGTCCTGGGCCAAACTAAATATTTACTGAAATTTCAACAACAGCTGCATGTTTTCTCTTTCGAGATGTAATGTTAAACCTTTTCTCATTAAAATAAATGTTTAATAATAGTTTTGCTTAAACACTGAATCCAGAAGCAGAATGTAAAATAATAACAACATTTTAAATAAATAATGTCTCTATAGTCTATCTGTAGACGGCGAGCAGCTCTAATACACATTTGATATGAGCCAAATATGGACCCCGGGCCTGAGTTTGAAATGTCCACACTAGACGGTTTGCAAGAAGCCTGGAAGTGTGAATTCGGGCACCAGCGAAAAGCTGGAACAAAGAATGTTTAGTGAATTTTATTAAGGGGAAAGACGCTATTGCCCTTCTTCCTACGGGATTTGGGAAAAGCTTAATATACCAGTTAGCCCTGTTAGCGGCGTATGTAATGTGTCACGACCAAATTGCAGCGATTGGTTAATTTGTTTTCTACGAAGTGAAACCAGTTAATAAATCAGGCTACTTTTCTGCTGGAGGGTCCGTCAAATGCTTTTCTTCAAGGAGATATTATCGTAGGGTGGGCAAACGTCTGTTTTTCCCTGGACATGTCTGTTTTTGTGTGTGTCCCATCCTGGGCTTCCGTGTTTTTTTTTTTTTAAGTGACACAAATGTCTGGGGGGGACGTCGAGAGGAGCCAGTTGAGGAGGCTCGGGCATCTGTTCCGGGCATGTCCCACCGGGAGGAGGCCCCGGGGAAGACCCAGGACACGCTGGAGGGACTATGTCTCTGGGCTGGCCTGGGAACGCCGTGGGGTCCTCCTGGAGGAGCTGTGTCTGGGGTGAAGGAAGTCTAGGAGTCCCTGCTTAGACTGCCGCCCCCGGGCACGATAAGCGGAAGAAAATGGATGGATGGACAAATGTCTGGGTTTTCATTATTGTTCATTGGGGCTGTTAAATTGAGCGTCTGCAACATGCGCATTTAACAATGACTTGTACAAGAAATTTAGTTTTCTGCCCTGGTCGGGACAAGTGGGAGGTCATGTGTACAGGTTGTGAGGTGAGAGTAGCTCCATGTCGAGGCCCCACCCCCCCACCCCCGCTAAGGTGTCCGGGTTTTCACAAACGGAAATATGGTCACCCTATGTTATTGTTTTGTCTGGAATGTTTCACAGTGTGGCATTAAACCTTTCTATCTTCATGGAGACCAAAGAAGACCAAGTTACAGGTCAGATCTGTGGAGAGGCGACAGTCAGAATGTCTGTGAATGTTGAAAAAATGTCTGTTTTTCTAGGTATTTTTGAGCTATAAAACCACCTGTAACTGAGTAAACGTAAAGTAGAGCCGTTTAATGTCACATTGTGGAACATTCTAGGCAAAGCAGTTATAAATCCATAGGGACAGACAGGCTAACCACTCACAGGCAGTCACACAGAGAGGAGTAAAAGGTAAAGGTTAAGTAAAGAACATGACCCCATTACGCTCCGTCTGACATGGGTCCGCTGGTGTTTCGGGGCTTTTTGTATTTGTATTTTGTTATTATGCATGCTTTGAATACTTGTAGAACCGCTCCTTTTGTTTTCCTTCCAGATCTGGTACATCTCCTCTGTGCTCCTGGTGCTTTCTTTTGGCCTGGGCGGTTATTTTAAGGCTGGAGCCGGAGCGTGGACCTCGCGGCGTTCACTGTGTTACCGATAATGATAATAAGATAACAGTATTAGCAGACGGGGCGGGGAAAAGGCCACAGCATGCTCTAATGTAATGTTTTTTTTATTTTTATTTCAGCAAGTCAAAGTCTGTTTAAACGTGCTCTGGGTAACTCTTCTGGTGGAGCGTCTTGCCACCTGCATGTCTCCGTAGAGATGTAATTGCTTTGCCTGAAATGTTCCATGGTATGACATTAAACACATCCATCTAGAGTTTATTCATTATGAGTGTTTCTATTGCTTAAAAATACAATCATTCCTTCTGTGAATAGGGCACCATCTCCACAGATCTGAACTGTAATGTAGGGTAGTGTTGTAGCTGCTGTCTGCCATAGATAAGTTTAATCTATACTGTGGAACAGAGTTGGGACCAAATCGTTGTTTTGCAAGTCTCAAGTAAGTCAAGTCTTTGACCTCAAGTCAATTGAGTCTCGAGTCACTGGCCCAAGTCGTCTGCTTTGAGCTTTAAGCCATTTCAAGTCTTTAAACCAGAGTTTCAAATATATCTTTGGTTTTTGCAATTTATATGCATTTTTAAACTAAACTTCTACTTTAAAAAATCATGGTATATTTATATTACTTATATTTTATACTTTTAAATGTCTTGTCAAGATCTTAGTGTGGGTCATTATGGTCAGAATAGAAAGAATTCAGATTTTAAAGCACTTAATAAGTTATTTTCTCATGAAATTTAAGGATCATGTTCCCTGTATAGTACTGTATAGTACTGTATAGTACTGTATAGTATAGTATAGTACTGTATAGTACTGTATAGTACTGTATAGTACTGTATAGTACTGTATAGTATTGTATAGTACTGTATAGTACTGTATAGTATTGTATAGTACTGTATAGTACTGTATAGTACTGTATAGTACTGTATAGTACTGTATAGTACTGTATAGTACTGTATAGTACTGTATAGTACTGTATAGTATTGTATAGTACTGTATAGTACTGTATAGTATGTATAGTACTGTATAGTATGTATAGTATGTATAGTATTGTAGTACTGTACTGTATAGTACTGTATAGTACTGTATAGTACTGTATAGTACTGTATAGTACTGTATAGTATTGTATAGTACTGTATAGTACTGTATAGTACTGTATAGTACTGTATAGTACTGTATAGTACTGTATAGTATAGTATACTGTATAGTACTGTATAGTATTGTATAGTACTGTATAGTACTGTATAGTACTGTATAGTACTGTATAGTATTGTATAGTACTGTATAGTACTGTATAGTACTGTATAGTATTGTATAGTACTGTATAGTACTGTATAGTATTGTATAGTACTGTATAGTACTGTATAGTATTGTATAGTACTGTATAGTATTATATAGTACTGTATAGTACTGTATAGTACTTGTATAGTACTGTATAGTACTGTATAGTACTGTATAGTACTGTATAGTACTGTATAGTACTGTATAGTATTGTATAGTATTGTATAGTACTGTATAGTACTGTATAGTACTGTATAGTACTGTATAGTATTGTATAGTACTGTATAGTATTATATAGTACTGTATAGTACTGTATAGTACTGTATAGTATATAGTACTGTATAGTAGTATATATAGTACTGTATAGTACTGTATAGTATTGTATAGTATTGTATAGTATTGTATAGTACTGTATAGTATATTTGATGATACTATCACGGTAGTTCAGTTACATCCAAAGTAGAGATCTGTGCGGGACAGAATTTTCAGTCCCGCTCCCGCCCGCTCCCTTACTATGCATGCCATGCTTTGTGTTGTAGTCCAGACTGCACTAACTGAGACCAAGACCTGTCCAAGACCACAGGGTCCTGAGACCATGACAAGACGAAAACCTCTGAGGGTCGAGACTGAGACAAGACAACGGCACATCAAGACCAAATCAAGACCATCTTTGTCATTTTCTACATTTATTTGTATTTTACTGTTATTTTTGGCACATATATATCAATGTTTTTAGAAATCTATCTCCATTTAGGCTTAAAATAGGCCAAGCAAACTGTACAGGACTGATAACCTCTTCAAGTTCATAACATTTACAGTTACATTATCTTACTGGTTTTGCAGTGATATTTAGCAGCCTCTGCACCGGTCACAATGAAATATGATCACACTCGTGAAGTGTCAGACCTTGAATCTGAGAAAAGACCAAGGCCAAACGTCATCAAGATCGAGACAAGACCGAGACCAAGTGCCATCATCAAGACCGAGCCAAGACCGAGAGACCAAAGCGCCATCAAGACCGAGACAAGCGTCATCAAGACCGAGACAAGACCGAGACCAAGCGTCATCAAGACCGAGACAAGACCGAGACCAAGTGTCATCAAGACCGAGACAAGACCGAGACCAAGTGCCATCAAGACCGAGCCAAGACCGAGACCAAGCGCCATCAAGACCGAGACAAGACCGAGACCAAGCGTCATCAAGACCGAGACAAGACAAGACCGAGACCAAGCGCCATCAAGACCGAGACAAGAGCGAGACCAAATGAGCTCGAGTCCGAGACGGGACCAAGACCGTAAAAAAAAGGCCGGTCGGGTCTTGAGACCAAGACCGACCACACTATTTCACGGTGACGTCAGCTCCCATTGGACACCGCAGTTTTCTAATGCGGAAATTGGTGCACTTGTTTCTTTTATTAAGTCTTTTTAGATCGAAATTCCAACTTAAAATGCAGACACAAGCACAGCAGGTCTTCTTGTCCTCTGAATGTGGACCCTATGCATGTTTATGACTGAAATTCTCTGTACCGTTTGGTCTAGAACAAAAGGAGGGGTTTAAAAGCAGTGAGGTACAGACGGTTAAATGCTGTGGTCAAACCAGGTAAAGAAGAGAACTGGAAAAAACCGAGTCAGCGTTTTGAGAAGGAAACGGAGACGAAGGAGAATCAACACACGAGAGAAATGTCAGCGTCACGGTTATTTGAAGAATGCAGATAGCGTTTAACAAAAATAGACTCAAATTGCCCCAGTTACGGGAATTCAACCGGCAACCCCCATCGCTTTGACCCGCCGTTGACCAGATAATTTCAGGACCCCAAACCGCAGCTCGACAAGTCTATCCACACGACTGCAAAGCTCTGGCACGGACCGAGCGGAGGATTCTGGCCTCACAAAATCTCCTCTTTGACGGATCCTATAAAAGAGAAAAATGGGATAATAGAGAAGAGTTTAGAATTTTTGATATGTTTCTTTTTGGCCCCCTTTATATTTAATTTTTACAGCTTAAAAGGTCCTAAGTTACACAAAAGACTCTTGTGAGCTTTAAATCATGTTCTAATGTTGTTATCTCCTCAAAAACAGACCTGGAGTTGTGTTTTGTTTCATTTACACGCTTCATTAATCCTCTTTTATTAGTCTCCAAAGTTCAAAATACTCTGTTCCAGCTTGTGATGTCATCAGGTGGTAGCTTTCAGGTTAAAATTTAATCCATGTTATTCTACTGAAAGTCTAAGGTGTTTGAAAACACACTGGAGCACTTCCTGTATTACCACATGACATCACGAGGTGGCACAGAGTGTTTTCAGTTTGAGAGAAGAACTGTTGTGAAGATGAATGGACTTTAAAAACACAAAGGAGCATTTTCTGGAATTATGCATACTGAAGCATTTTGAGTTGTTTAGTCCTGGTTCAGTCCTGGTCTAACCCTGGTTTAGTCCTGGTTTAGTCCTGGTCTAACCCTCCTTTAGTCCTGGTCTAACCCTGGTTTAGTCCTAGTCTAGTCCTGGTTTAGTCCTAGTCCTGGTCTAACCCTAGTCTAGTCCTGGTTTAGTCCTGGTCTAACCCTGATTTTAGTCCTGGTCTAACCATGGTCTAACCCTGGTTTAGTCCTGGTTTAGTCCTGGTCTAACCCTGGTTTAGTCCTGGTCTAACCCTCCTTTAGTCCTGGTCTAACCCTGGTTTAGTCCTAGTCCTGGTCTAACCCTAGTCTAGTCCTGGTTTAGTCCTGGTCTAACCCTGATTTTAGTCCTGGTCTAACCCTGGTTTAGTCCTGGTCTAACCCTGGTTTAGTCCTGGTCTAACCCTCTTTTAGTCCTGGTTTAGTTCTGGTTTAGTCCTGATTTTAGCCCTTGTCTAACCCTGATTTTAGTCCTGGTCTAACCCTGGTTTAGTCCTGGTTTAGTTCTGGTTTAGTCCTGATTTTAGTCCTGGTCTAACCCTGATTTTAGTCCTGGTTTAACCCTGATTTTAGTCCTGGTCTAACCCTGATTTAGTCCTGGTTTAGACCTGTTTAGTACTAGTTTAGTCCTGGTTTAGTCCTGGTTCAGCCCTGGTTTAGTCCTGTTTTAGTCCCGTTTTAGTCCTGGTTCAGCATTAGTCTATCTTCGTTTCTGTCACTAGTTTAAACACATTTGTTCCATTGCTGGAGAATCTCTGGCCTGGTTTTAACTCAAATCCAGACCAGCACTGATGGATCTCTGAAGTGATTAATACGCATTGGCTCAGGCAGATGATAAATGATCAAATTTAGCCGAGAAAAAGAAGAGGCTCTTTCAGAATTCTCAATTATTGGCACAAAGCAGGCAACGAAAACAAATAGAGAAGATTGGGTTAAGAACAGCGCGTCCAGAGTCTTTATTAGAATCTGGAGGATAACGGTGATTCAACCCATTAAAGGAGGAATTGTGGTCGGAAAAGCAATCAGTGACATGTTTGGTGAAATCAGGAGGAGGTCAGAGGGAAGTGAGCAGACACAAGAGACAAAGCACGCTGTTTAAAAGGGACTAGATTACACAAAAAAGACCCTTGTGAGCTTTGAGTCATGTTCTAATACTGTTCCCTCGTCAAAAACAAACCTGGAGTTGTGTTTTGTTTCGTTCACACAGGTTTGAGTGATCCTGGTTTATTAGTCTGTCCGCATCTCCAAAGCTCAAAATGCTCTGTTCCAAGCGATGGTTTTCAAGTTAGCAGTTTCCTTTTTTATCTTCATTTCTGGGGAGATTGGAAATTGGAAGTCTTGAATCAGCCAAGTGATTCTAGTCAAGGTTTGTGGAGTTTCGAAACACAGTGGCACACTTCCTGTTTTACCACATGATGTCACAAGGTGGAACAGCGTGTTTTCAGTTTGAGAGAAGAATTTTGCTTTAAATATGCAGAATGTGCGTGTTAAATATCAGGGCCCAGTCAAGCAGAAGTAAACAACAAGGCCAAAAATTCAAGTTAATGCATCTGATATAAAAATGTATTGAACAGATACATATGTACTCTAGTTTATGAAACTGTTGACCTTTTTTCTGTACCATTTTTGGTTCTAAAGTTCCATATGTTTTAAACAGACCATGTATGAAACATGGAACAAAAATTATTTCCCAAATTTCAAAGACCCAAAAATCATGTCAATAAATGGATGTATTTCATCATATCTTGTGTTATTCCATCTTTGAACTGTTGATGAAGGGACATGATTTTTCAAAAAAAAAAAAAATTTAAATGATAAAAATTTGCTTGGAAGGACTGACATATTTTATAGCAATAGTTTTCTTTGATTTTGAAGTAATATTAAAGTATTGGGAAGAAAAAAGTGACAAATGATGTAAAATCCTGCACCTTCTACTTGTTTGCACAATTTTCCCTCTGTTACTTTTCCCTCCGTTACCATGACCTTTCTTAATAAAAAATCTCATGACTCAAAAAGTAAGAGGTTTTTCAACCTAATCTTGTACCATATGGTAGAAAACTATATGAAGCAAATATTCAAACCAGTTTGTTAAGGATATGGAAGTGAGAACCAAGAGTTATCACTGTTTGGATTTATTGCCCAAAAAGTGCTGCATATTTCATTCCCTCCGTTACCGACATGAGTTTTTTAAATTTTTTTTGTCAACTTGAAAGAATATCACAGGTTTAACTTGACCCTGTTGGAGTGTAACTCTTTCCTACATTCTGATACTTTACTTATTTCAATAGTCCCTCTAGTTTCTGAATAAGAGACATTTGAATGTCAAAAATCTGCCCCTGTTTCCCTCCGTTACCACTTGACTGGACCCATGTGTGAATGAAACAAAACACAACTCCAGGTAAGTCTGTGATGAGGAAACATTAGCACATAGTTCAGAAAATAATGTCATATGGGCCTTTAAAACTTATATTGAATGTATATGTCTTTATAAAGGAGGGGGTATTATTGGGGGTACTTTCTACCAGCTTTGGTGTTAGGTCATTTGGAACAAATTAGAATAAAAATGTGTACTGTGTTTTTAGGACTATAAGTCACTGTGGAGTAATATATAAGTCGTACTTTTTTGGGGAAATGTATTTTAATTATTTTTATTTTTAAAATCAGAGACCAGAAACTGACATTTGCTGTGTAAAGTCAAGTTGTAGTAATAACAATAGAACAGAGAACAACAGACTGTTAACGTCACATATGAACAGTTCTTCACATAAACTATAACATAAACAACAGAACAGAACAAGTTTACCAAACTCTCCATCTCACTCCAAATCACTAAATCCATTCAATTCTTCATCCTCGGTGTCACTTCTGAACAACTCTGGAGGTAAACAGAGCACTGCTTCTTCTGTGTCGCTGTCGTCAGACTCAGCATCAGTTCCAGTTAGAATTATTCATTCATTCTTTCTGAATCCCCACAGGATGGTTTCAGTGTCACTGAAATCTCAAGTACTACTTGTCACTAAAGTCACTTTTCACTGAAGTCATTTAAAATTTCCAGTGGTACAGAAGTAATGGTGCGATCGACTGACATGATACAGACAGAACAGAGGCTCTTTCTGCAGGAGACATGTGCAGTAGAGTGAAGTGACAGTGGTTCAGGAGGAACAGGAGCAGCAGATACTCACACACAAGACTAGAGCCTCTCACCGCTTCAGTGTGAACATTTGAATCTATAAGTCGCACCGGAGTATAAGTCGTAGAACCACCCAAACCATGAAAAAATGCAACTTATAGTAAAAAAAATACAGTATGTTGGAAGTGTAGTAAAGGACCTACATTACACAAAATGGATCTTCTGAGCTGTAAGACATGTTTTAAGGTTACCTCACCAAAAACATACTTGGAGTTGTGTTTAGTTTCATCCACACATGTTTGAGTAACTAACCCTAAAGCTCAAAATGCTCTGTTCCAATTTGTGATGTCATAAAGTGGTAGTTTTCAAGTGAACATCTACTTTTTATCTTTTAGCTCAGCAGTGATCGTCAGTTTCAGGGCTGAAATGATCCAAATGAATCTAGTGATAATAGTATGGAGTTTAAAAACGCAGAGGCGCACTTCCTGTATTCACATCACAAGGTGGAACAGTGTTTTCAGTTTGAGAGAAGAACTTAGCTTTAAATAAGCAGATTTTTTGAGTTAAACATGTGTGAATGAAACAAACACAACTCCAGGTCTGTCTGAAATGAGGAAACATCCAAAAAGAGCGTAGTACTGCCTCTTTAAGTTCAGGGCTCTGCAGTCCAGAGTTTTGAATGAAAGGAGTTGCAAAGTCGGTTGCCGTTAGGTACTCATGCTATCAATTATTAAAGTACCACAAATTTTCAAAGAGAATTTTGGGGAACGCCGTGAGCCCTCGCAAACAAAAGACATATTAACCATGTGTGTGTTTACTCGACTGTTCTCCTGACTGTAAGAGGAAATGGATTACAGTGGATTTTAAACACACTTTTTGCTCTTGTTTTTATACAAATGATAATGTCATAATAATTCCTTGTATTTGTAATGTTCTGTAGAGGATTGTTCAAACCTTCTCAAAGCTCTACACCAGGGGTCTCCAACCGTTTTTCTCTGGTGAGCGACTTTTACAAAATGAAAATGCCAGAGATCTACTCATTTTACGGATCATAAGAAATTGCTATAAGAAAGAGGTAAAGTCTTAGATGGAGCACAGTTAGATGCCTAGACAACATAAACTGTTGTCCATTTACAGTGTTGGGGAGTAACAGATTACATGTACCGGAGTTACGTAATCAGAGTACAAATTATGAGTAAATGTATTCGGTTACAGTTACTTGTTTCAACGAGTGGTAATTGGATTACAGTTACTTTGTTGAAATAAATGGATTACAGGGCGGTATTTTTCTGTTTTCACATTTCGGGCTATATCCCCAGGTCTAAACTAGGACTAAACTAGGACTAAACTAGGACTAAAACCAGGACTAAAACCAGGACTAAAACCAGGACTAAAACCAGGACTATACCAGGACTGTAACAGAACTATACCAGGACTGAACCAGGACTAAACTAGGACTAAAACTCAAGGACTAAACTAAGGACTAAACAAGGACTAAACTAGGACTAAACTAAGGACTAAACAAGGACTAAACTAGAACTAAAACCAGGACTAAAACCAGGACTAAAACCAGGATTAAAACCAGGTCTAAACTAGATCTAAACCAGGTCTAAACCAGGACTAAGTGATCTTCCCAACACTGTTCATTTATTAGTGCACAGACGTAATCACCAGTGGTAAGAGTCATGTAATTAAAACATTTGGAGTTATTCAGCATAGTACATGTAATTTCAAAAATCCCTTGGCGAACTACTGGAAAGGGGCTGGAGAGCTACTGGTTGGAGACTCCTGCTCTACACTGTGTCATCATTCATCCACTCCACACTCAGTGGTGAGACATTGTTGTGTTGTTGCCACAGCTGCCCTGGGACAGACTGATGCAAATGAGAATTTTGAAATGCTAAATGGTCACATTTTTATCTAGCGCTTTTCCACCTTCAGGCCACTCAAAGCTCTTTACATCAAGGAACCACTCACCCATTCACACACACACTCACACACCAGTGTACACAGACACGAGGGGTGAAGTGGGTTAAGTGTCTTGCCCAAGGACACAACGACAACATCCATCAGTGGGAGCTGGAATCACACAAGCCAACATGTGGTTCAGTGGATCTGACCAGTGACGTTTATGTCGAGAGCGAGATTCAAACGGCCAATCTTCGAACAAATGCTCTACCAACTGAGCTCCTGTTGCCCACTGTGTTCTGTGTATTGTATTGTACTGTGTTGTATTGTATTGTGCATTACTAATGTTTTGTGTTTTTGGACCTCCTCAAAAATGCAGTAGCACATCTCAAGAGGCATTCCAATAAAACAAATAAATATTCAATAAAAGCTTCATTCAAGTTTTGAGTTAAAAGTCACTTTCCCTTGAGAGCTCTACTGCACATTGCGTCAGGTTTGTCAGGTTGCTGTGTAGTTTTGTACCGTGCTTTTGTATATTTATGGAGAATTGTCATGTAAGAGCGTGGGTGATGTAGGCTTGTGGGCGGGGCCTTGTACAGAATCTTATAGCTAACCATAAGGAGGGTTTGAATAGAACATATACACCAACACATTAGGTGTGTTTTAAAAGTATTAAACTTTGCAAACTCTTAAATCTATCAGAAAATGACTTAAAAGTAGTGAAATGATCTGTCCATGCAGCAAGATCATTTTACTTCAGTTATTTTTAAATAAACAACCTCTAGACCAGAATGAAGCAGTCTCTGGTAAATGTTTATGGGCTAGAAATAACTTTATCTAAAATTTAACATCCATAAACATACTTGAGTATCAAGCAAATCTGTTAGCCTGATTCATCAGCCAGTTTCACTTCCTGGAAACCATCTGACCTCTCGGTACTTTTTTTTATTTAACCAATCGCTGCTATTTGGTTGTGATGTATGTAATGCACCAAATCCCATAGGAAGAAGGGCAATAACATCTTTCCCTTTGATAAATTCACCAAACATTCTCTTTGTTCCAGCTTTAAATCCTCAATCTCGAGAATCTTTGCCAACATAGAATGTCTGTCTTCGTCTACATCCATCTCGACGCTTTGTTTACTGTTGTGCTGTTCCACAAAAGGGACACAGACAGACGCGACGAGTTTGACTTCATGGCTTCACAGCTCTTCTCTGATTGGCCGGTGCACGGTCTACAACTACTGTGGTTCTTGCAAACCGTCTAGTGTATTCTGATTCCTGACCTAGTCACTGGAGAGAAATTAGTGGAGGCAATTGGCTACAAATCTGTATCACTGAATCCAAAACCCAGTTAAGTGTAGCAAGAGAAAACTATGGTAAATGGATTGTAGTTTCTTTTAAACATTTATAGTTTAAATTTAAGATTTTCTGACTAGTTGAGTCATGGAAGAAATATATGTGATGGTTTTAAAGATTCTACAACCAATTCAGAACTTGTACCTCGACAAACAATTTAGCCGACTTAAGTTGACTTGAATTACGATGGTTTTATATCATGATTTGAGTAAATTTCACTTGACAAGTATATTTATCTGCCAAACTTTTTGTACTTAAAATATGAAAATATATCTTGCTACACTTAAAATAATAAAAAACAATACTTAAAATAAAATAAATGCACTTAAAACAAGAAACAAAACTGAATGTTGCTTGAATTAAGAAAAACACACTTATTCCATTGACAGATCATTTGACTTGTCAAGTTGAATTGACTCAAATAAAGTAAGTTTTTTAATTTAGTCATTTTAACTTGGCTTTATATTGTTTTTTTTGTAGTTGTTTTTTTTCAGTGTACACAGCCAAAACTGGAGAGTTAAAATTAAAGTTAAGCTGAGAGTTAAAAAGATTTGATATGGTTGAAGTTAATTCAACTTCCCTTAGTGTTAATTCAAATTTTAAAGTGCTAATTCACTTTACTTAGTGTTAACTGAACTTCCCCTAGTGTGAATTTGGCTCCTCCCACCCACCATTTCAAACTCCGGCGAGAGAAGAACAGTTTGAACCAGTTTTGAGCATAATTTCATTTTAAATGTACTAAAATAAAAAAATAAAATAAATAAAAAAATGAAGTAAAAATAAAACACCTGTGTTTTGTTTCGCTAAATCAGGATAACTCTACAAAGTGTTTCCTTTTGCTCTCAAAACGTGAATATAACTCTTGATTTCGGGGTTAAACGGAAACTTTGGTAGACATTTCCAAAAATGTTAAATTAACTTTAGAACAGCTTGGACTCATATAAACTCTGAGAAAATGTTAAAATTGATTCTGTGAGAGTCAATTTTAACTCTCCGCTTTTTGTTGTGTAGATAATAAATCTGAAAACAAGATGAATAACCTGATATAAATTTTCAAATCTTTGCCAGATCAGAGAAACTTGCAGTGTAAAAGTTTTTATGTGTATTATGGTACATTTAACTCCAAAGAGTGTTCTAATGTGAGTTGCTGTATCAGACATTTCACATTCCTTCAGTCTCGCTTCCAGTTCTTCGTACTCTTTTGCTCTTTCGCTCTTTCACTCTGGTTGGACTACCTCAGGTCGGCTATAAGCTTTTTTCCAGACCTGCACTTGCGGCCGCTCCACAGCTCTGACTGATGACAGCGCATCAAAAACTCAGAGCTATTTCTCTCCTCTTTCAGGCCAAGCTATGGACGCGTTTGTCTTTTATTACTCCTCTCTTGTTCACCCGTGGTTTCTGTTCCAGTCTTTTTGGTTCAAGTTTGTAACAGAGTTTAAAAGCGCAAATAAATAGTGATACGGAATCCGCTGTCAGAGGTCTCCGTAAATGAGCCTGGAGAGATAGACAGACGCACAAACCTTCCACTGTAGTCAGGTCAGCCAGACGAATACGGCGGTTTGGGTTTGTTTAGTCCTGGTTTAGTCCTAGTTTAGTCTTCAGTTAGTAGTCTCTAGTTCAGCAGGTTCAGTCCTGTTTTAAAGGCCCCGTATTTCCCTGTTTTCTGATCTCTGCTCTAATGTAGTTTCGTCATCACAAACAGACCTGGATCTGTGTTTTAATTTGTTTTATTCGCACGTGTTTAACGCACAATATTTAGGCTGAGTTCTTCTCTCAAAAGGAAAACACTCCAACGTTCCAACTTGTTCTCCACTGTGTTTTTAAAAGGCCCATCTCATGCAAAATCAACTTTTCCGAGCTTTCTACCTTCTAAGAGGGATGTGTGGGCCTTGTATTTGTCGCCGAAAATGTTTTTTAGAATGATTCAGCTTTTTTTTTTTTTTAACAAATTGCAGTGTATTTCTGCCACCCTCCCACGTGACAACCAACTAAAGCTGCTACAACTATGACGTGTTTGATGAAGCAGAAAGCGCTTCACAGCCGCCTCCACCCCGTATCAACTGACAATTCCCACATGAACCTAAACAAAAGTGACAGCATAAACTCATTGTTCTACACTGCAGTGAACACGATATAATAAGTTTATCTACTAGTGTTTATTAATACTTTACCAATCAATAATGTTCAGCTGATGTCGACGCAGTGCTTGCAGTGATGGGCGAATGGAGCCTCGTGAAGCATTGACACGTCAGTCGCAATATTGTCTCAAATGGTTGGACGTGTCTGAGGCCTTGGAGAAACACTGACCTCTAGTGGACAAATTTAACAATAAGACAATACTTGTGTGCAGAGCGACACCGTACCAACAACAACACTAATAATGATGATTTAAAATAATATGTAAAGAGCAACATAAATAGCAGCTGTAAATAAGAAAACAGGGTGACCTTGTTAGGTGGAATTAGATCAAAGTGATCCCAAACCATGGATCACTTTTTTCCACTTGTAGATGACATCGAAAATGAAACAAATGACAAAAGTCGCCAAAAGTCACCAAAATCACCACTAACATCACACAATACTCCTCACTACCCAACAGTTTTAAGAAATACTGGTGCATCTTTTATACTGTACCAGTTTAGCACTTGTCAAACCACGGAAGTGCGCTGAACACTCTGAACCAATCACAGAGCGGAACATTCGCTGAGCCAATGAAACGCTTCGATACACTGAAGTGATTGATCTGCAGAGTGAAGCAGTAGGGGGAGGGAGCGACACTTCCACACTTTGGCCACGTGAGCGGCTGCTGTGAGACGAGCTCCGAGGCAGTGCTTCAGAACAATTTGTTTCAGAAAGAATGAGACGTGCTCCGGAGCTCCGACTCATTTGACCATCACTACGTGCTTGAGCTTCGTGCACCTCAAAGTCCTCGTCCGATTCCGGGTCCAACACATGCGGCTGAACGCGCTGTATCAACATGATGAATAAAAGTTGATTCCTACCACTATCAGGGTGCACGTCTGTCTCCCCCTCCCTCGCTGAGATGGGCGGAGGAAGGGCGGCTCACTCAGAGCCTTCGTCACGTTTGGAGGGCGGAGCCTGTGTTTTCTCAGGACGGGCAGGGGGAGGAGCAATATTCGGCTTTTCATAGTTCCTGGTCTGTGATTTTCTCCAAGAAATCAGTAAGATTTCATAACTATTGTGTAATGGATGTTCCAAAACCAAAATTGTGCTTGTTTATGTGCAGAAGATACAATGTGAAAAGAGTTATTTTGCATGAGATGGGCTTTTTAAACTCCATACACCTTCACTAGAACCACTCAGGTGATTTCAGCCAAGGAACTGCCAGTCTCTACTAAGGGTGTAAAGGTACATGTATTCGTGCTGAGCGGTTTCGGTACAGGATGTTTGGTTCGGTGCAGTTAATATTCATGAGGGAACTTGTCTGTGATCGAGGTAGCAGTGTTTCCTGCAGCGCCTTGAATACATCCCTCCAAACCATGTGAATCCTCGCAAAACTACGGTCATCACCCCGGTCCTCACTTTCACCTTTTGCCAGCAAGGAATCAAAATAAAAACACAAATAAACGACAAGCAAATATATATTTTTTCCCATACTATTTTCTTCCTATACTGTATAAAAATTAACCTCACCGTGACCTCAAAACTGAGGTACGTACCAAAGCATTATTTTTGTGTACAATTATACCCAAAATCTCTATTGAACTAAAAAGTAAAAGGAGCTGTTCACTTAAACTACAGCTGCATGACATCACAAGATGGAACAAGGAGCATTTTGAGCTTTGGAGCTGTTGACAGACTAACAATAAAGGATTACTCAGACATGTTTGAATGAAACAAAACACAACTCTAGTTCTGTTTTTGAAGAGGTAACAGCATTATAACATGAGTCAAAGCTCACAAGAGTCAGTTTTGCGTCATAACCTGCTTTAGAACTACTGCCCTCCATTTGTACAGTTAAACAGATCCTTTCATAACCTGGCCTCCCACTTACCTCTCTGATCACCAATGCCAACCTCCTGTGTCACCCCGCCAATTAAACGTAAGACCCTGGGGAGGATAGGGCCTTCTTTCTATGGAACTCCCTGCACAAACACAGCAGAGACTCATCCACACTCCCCAGGTTTAAAAAAACCCTGAAAAACATGGGATAGGGTTAGTTAAGTGATGACTTGGGCTCGTGTCAGACTTGAGTCACTATTTTTAGGACTTGAGACTTAATAAAATGGACAAAGACTTGGGACTCGACTTGAAGGTCAATGATGTGCGACTTGAGGCCTGTGGCTTGAAGACTTGATGCTTCTGCTAAAAAAGTATGTTTTTAAAAAAGTACTTTTCTTTTTTCAGTTGATAAATTCAGTACTTAATTTTACAAGAACAAAATGAAACATGTCCATGTTGTAACTGAAGTACTGTGAGATGGTATCCTCAAATGTACTACAGTAATATACAGTACAATGCAGTAAAACTGAGACAACTACATGGAAATAAACGACAAAATAACTGTTATTTAGCACTTTTAAATTTGAATTCTTTCTGTTTTGACTGTAATGATTCACACTAAGATCTTGTCAAGACATTTAAAAAGGAAAACATTACTTATATAAATACTCATATATAAATGCACCATGACTTTTAAAGTACAATACAAAGTCCTATAAATTGCAAAAATCTAAGTTTTGGTTTAAAGACTTGAAAAAACTTGAAGCTCAAAGTAGATGACTTGGACTTGACTTGAACTTATGGGCTAGTGACTCAAGACTTGACTTGCCTGTCTTTGACTTGGGACTTGACTCGGACTTGAGGTCAAAGGCTTGAGACTTGCAAAACAATGACTTGGCCCCACCTCTGCTGAAAACCCATCCCTTTAAAACCACCTTTCATTCACTTTCTTATTTATTTTGCCTTTGCTGCTATCTTTTCATTTAAAGTAACTGATGTACTGAGGAATGGAAGCCCTATTTAAAAAGTACTGAACTCTGCAGACCCCGGGACACGTGTCTGTACGGCGAAAAGAAAGTACAATATTTATGTCAGTCGCCTGCGCTTCCCCCTCGCCCCAGACTGACCTCCAAACAGCTCTTCACCAAAACACAACTGTTTACATTAAAGGAGCTATAACAGCACTTATAGAATGTACAGAGAGGAGGTCTTCTCACGCTCAACGCACATCTGAGCTTTTATCTTCCTCCTTTATTTAGGAAGACACGTTATCAGTGCAGAATAATGTATTAGAATGTTTAATGGATGAGAGGATTGTCTTAACAACAAAACACATTTTTAACTTGTAAATAATGCAAAAGAACCTAACCTAACACCAGACTGATACTTGTCACTCTGAGGCCCTGTCCACACTAGAACGTATTCGAGCCGTTTTCGTTGTGGATGCAGTGTTCATCCACACCAATCCCACCGAAAACTGTTTCAGAGACTGAACGATCTGGAGCCACCAGCTCCCACAAATTAATCTGAGAACAGATCTGATCTGGCACTGTGTGGATGCCTGAGAACACCCCTCTGTCACAGTCATATTCCACTGACCTTTAGTCTGACAGTAGCTGAACCTCATCACCGCACAATAGCGAGCTGTTTTTTGAGCGCTTAGTTTAAGCAAATTAGCCATGCGGTTTAAAGTTTTGCTTCTGTAAAACATAAACAAATATGCTCAAAGCTGTGTGGATAGGGAAGGCTTGCGGACATAGAAACAACATGTCTGGACGCAAATCGTTTCCGATATGGTGATAGAGTGATACGCGGATTCGTTTTAGTGTAAACATAGTCTGAATTGAGTTCTACACATTATCAATCTAGAACATCTCTCACTAAAAGAGATCAGAAAACAGTGGAATGTCATGATGACTATTTAAATCTGATTGGCAAAGCGTCAACAACAAGCATCGACATCTTCTGTCGAAAAATACACAAAGTGCTTCCTTCTGCACATTGTCCAAAACCAAAATATTCTGTATTTCTGCTAAAACAGGCTGAAGGTTGTGTTTACATTTGTTTGTGTGCTTCACTTTTGAAACCCTTTTAGAACCTGCACTTCAGTGGCATCAGTGGAAGCTGGTCCAGATGAATTCCCTCTATTTCTGAGTTGAATGGCAAAGGTAGGAATTCAATTTGTCAACTGAACAAAAGTTTATTTTGGTCAAATATGTTTCGCAGCTCATCCAAGCTGCTTCTTCTTCCACACTCAGTACAAGTTCAATAGGCCTAGCTCAGTAACAGAATCTGTGAACAAATAGGTATGTTAGTTTCAGAGAAGTTTCAGTGTAGTTAGCTCCTCCCTTCAGGCAGATATAAGGAAGTGTCCACCAGCGTCTGACCAGAACTGAAGAAGCAGCTTGGATGAGCTGAGAAACGTTTTCCACTAAAATAAACTTTTGTCCAGTTGACAAATTGAATTTCTCCTTTTGCCCTGGATTCTAAATGGATGACTGGGTTTTACCACATCCTGAGAAGAATCCATGTTGGTGGTCATGATAAATGCAACTGCAAAAATGATGGAAGACAGAAACAAACCACTTACGGTAAAAAAAATACAGCAGATAGGAGCAGATTTTACAACGGAAGTCGCGTATGTTTTCAGACATGTTCTGGTAAGCGTGAATAGAGCTTAGTGTGCCCATGTTCACTTCCTTTTTGGAAGACGGCAGCAAGCAGGTTAACTATGTCCATTTATGTATACATTAGGCCTGTAACGATAACAGACTTTCCTGAGTGATTAATTGAACAAGAAATGATTGTGTTAAACAATAATATTGACATTTTGAGATAATTTTCAACTAATATAATGACAATGGAATAAAAATGCAAATACACCCTTTCAAAGATCAATAAACATGACTTTCTAAAGAACATTTAACACAAGAACTGCAAGACAACCAAAACTAATAGGCCTACAGAAAATAGACGACTTAGCCTAATGTACTTATACATATACTTCTTTATACAGGGATTGTTGGACTGCGTCACTTCCCGCTCGACTGCACATGTCTCCTGCGGAAGGAGCCACTGTCCTGTCTGGTATCATGTCAGTGTCTTGTGGGATTTCAGCAGATTTCAGGCTCTCTCAGGGTTGGGGCTAGTTGTTTCGCCTGTATTTGATGCATGTGGGCCATCAGGGTTGATTTGGCATCATGACTTGTTATGTCACATGGCAATGAACTGTTTTGGTGCTCTGTCACTGCTAGTAAGTAAGTATATATATATATATATATATATATATATATATATATATATATATATTATATATATATATATATATATATATATATATATATATATATATATATATATATATATACACACACACACACACACACACACACACACATATATATATATATATATATATATATATATATATATATATATATATATATATATATATATATATATATACACACACACACACATATATATATATCTGTTCATAGACGTTTTTGTCACAAAGACACTTTACAGCATGATTCATTCACTCTGTACCTGGTGGTGGTAAACTACTGCCACATCTGCGCTGGGGCAGACTGACAGAAGCACGGCTGCCATGCCAATCGGCGCCATCGGCCCCTCCGACCACCACCATCACTCACACACACACCACTTTCATTCAAGGCAATGTGGGTGAAGTGTCTTGCCTAAGGACACAATGACAGTTACTACCACTGGCGCCCCCCTGTGGCACCTGATTTTCCCAGTGTCTCCCATCCAGGTACTACCCAGGCCCGGCCCTGTTTAGCTTCTGAGATCTGATCAGGCTTTTTACAGGCCGGTATGGCCACCATACTAATGTTGTGGCTTCATGTTAACCCATGGACCCACTACACAAACAGCGGTGCTTTCTGTACTCAGGCTACACTTGCAGCCGCTGTTTTGATGAATATAAAATAATCCTTGTATACCACAGACCGTATAAAGTCCATGCTGACCGTGGTCTATGCTGACACCATAGACTGTTCAAGTGTCATTACGCTAAGGAAACAAGAGAAGTCAGTAGAGAGCGACAGAAGCCTTTTGACATTCAGTCTCTTTGGTAGAGAGCGGGAGAGAGAGAAGATGAAAATAGAAATCATCACGGCCAGAAAAGTGATCAAGATCGTTTAAAGTTATTGTGCAATTAATTGATTTATTGATTATCGTTACAGGCCTAATATACATCTGTGACTCTGGTGTATATTAAATCAACAAATCCAGCTTCTGCAGTAGTACATTTCTGTCATACATCATGCTAGTCTCTTCTCTGCACTATTCAGATGGCCCCATTATTTATTATAACAACACTGAGGCACAGTTCATTCACCATCCACCCCCCCTCTCCCCTCATCTCCTCCTTTGTGTTTCTAAAGTCCACCCACCTCCACTGAACTCGAGCTGATAATTCCATAACACAAATAATCCTGCGTATTTGAACTTTAAAGCACCCGCAAACCTTTGGAGACAGTGGAGATGAAACAGAGTCTGGTTCTTAGCGTAGGGCTCGGGTCCGACCGCACTATAACACACAGCACACGCCTCACAGCCCCGCGCAGGCATCAGCTTTCCCCCAGGCCAGGGCCCAAACCACAGAGAGAGTCCAGGGAGAGGCCCACTGCTAATGAGACAGAAACAAGATGGCGGCCGCGGCACACTCCGGATACACACGGGCCGAAACACAACAGTGAGGTTTAACTCGAGGAAAGGCAAGGCACGCATTATAGAGACCATGTTACGCTATTTTCCTCATCGCAAACGTACGTGGAGTTGTTTTGTTTTATTCACACGTTTAACACAAGTCATGGAATTGTAGTGTCTCTTTCACACAACTCCAGTGTTCTGTTAAGTTATTATTAGACTGTTATGCTTATTTCTGAACATCTAGCACCTTTTGTTTAAAAGAGACAACAATAAATGCACTGACAGTATTTTGAATGTTAAACTATAATCCCAAACCATAGGGCAGTCCTTCTCAAATAGTGGGGTGCAGTGCGATGCCAGGATGGGCGCATGTGACCTCGGGGAACATATATTTTTTTAAATTGCCATACTAGATGCATCAAGAATTTCGGACTTCCGGTCATTGTGCAATTCATACTGGAAAGGATTTTCTGAAAAAGTGAGCATCAAACCTCCATGTTTGTTTTCCCAGTGGGATGTGTCTATTGACAAAGTCAGTCTTTTCTAGTCTTTTGAACCATATCACTTTTGTTTCTGGTTCTGATATTGTCATATTTTAGTTTTGGGATTCAGACATTGTAATTGTGTATTTGTTGGATCCTAACAGCGGAAAACGGCTCGAGAAATTTGTTTGCGAACTTCATAAATGCAAAAGGGAATCAGATGTGTGTGACTGTAAACCTCTGTTCAAACAGTTTCTTGGAAATGAAAAATCCTGAAAAGGTGAAGGCGATGGGCAAGACTGATCCACAGGAAGGACGAAAAAGGAAACCTATGACTGCCTAAATCATCCTGAGTTTGCAGTGAACATTTTGTACGTGGAGCATCATCAAAGCAAAATCCCGATCCCTCGGTCCACCTTGGTTACATATTTAAAAAGTCAACACCAAAGCGAAAGGCACCAACTGTTCACCAAGAAACACTTTCCACTGCAAAGAGACCAAGACGTGATGTTGCTGTAAAACCACAAGAACAACAAAGTGTGAGTTCAGTCTGTTTGTCTTCTGCACCTCTCACTTAACAATCAGGATCCCGCTTTGATGTCGCTCCACATACAAAATGTTCGCTACAAACTTGGGATGATTTAGGCAGTCAGAGGTTTTGTTTGTTTGTTTTCTTCTTCCTCGGGGGACCGTGACAGAAAATAAATGAGAAAAACTGTCATAAGGTGAGTGGAAAGGGTTAACATTTCATATTTTGCCCTAAAAGTCTGATCAGTTTTTAAAATATGCTAAACGTCTGATAAATTCTACACATGCAGGTGCTGTAAAGTCATAGAAAATTCACTTTAGGTCATGAAAAAGTCATAGAAAAGTTTTGAAATTTTGTCATATTTCTTCTCTCAAATAGAATACACTTTGATCCACCTTGTGATGTTATCTGGAAACAGGAAGTGCTCCACTGTGTTTTTAAAATCCATACACCTTCACTAGAATCATTTGGATCATTTTGGACCTGGAATTTCCAATCTCTAGCTGTTCATTGAAAGCCACTCTTCGTGACATCACAAGATGGAACAAAACATTATGAGTTTTGGAGATGTAAACAGACTAATAAACCAGGATTACTCAAACATGTGTAAAGGAAACAAAACACAACTCCAGGTCTGTTTTTAATGGGGTAACAGCATTATAAAAATTCACGAGAGACAATTTTGTGTAAGAGAGGACCTTTAACAGTCACACAAGAACTTCCATCAGAACAAATGTGTCTCAAAGGCTACGTTCCGACTGCAGCCTGAAGTGACCCAAATCCAATTTTTTGGCCCCTATGTGACCTGTATCTGATCTTTTAATGTCAGTCTGAACGACACAGATCTGATTTTTTTCAAATATGACCCAGGCCACTTGGATATGTGCTCCTGAAACTGATACATATCTGATCTTTTGACATGTGACTTCAGTCTGAACGATTAAAGCACATTCATCCACCTACACGTTATCAACAAGACACAAACGTCACTATTCTGCGCTGAAGTAGGCAAAAATTGTTAATGAACTCTGTGTCACTGAAGTGAAGCACATCACCACTCACCACTCTTGGCTACGTCTCCACATCCACATGTTCCTCTCAACGGATGTTGCTGCCGCTGTCCCACAAAACACCACGGCCAAAAACCTCGTCCTTCTCCTTCTCAATCTCCTCCTTAAAACAAGTAAGTTGTTCATGTTCTGGCTCCGGTACGAGAGGAACTTTAAAATCTCCAGGTGCTCAATGCTGCGTCCATGTTTGGACAACTTCCGTAAACACAGAGCACGCTCGCTGCGGTTGACGTCATCGTGTCTCCAGTGTCACATGTGGGACACTTTCGGGCCGTTTAATGTTCACACTGGAGTCACATACAAGTCACATTTAATTGGAAATGTGAATAACCTCAAAAAAACATCGGATTTCACAAAAAAATCGGAATTGAGCGTTAAGCCCTGCAGTCTGAACGTAGCCAAACTGTCCCTGCAGCATCACAGCAGCCTCCAGGGGGCGCCAGGTGAACATAACAAGTTCTGGTTAATGATGAAATGCATGATTCCCTCAAAGTATTTCCTCTAGAAGGTTTTCTGCCACATCTGGTGTAAAAAGCCGGTAGATTCAGGTAGCTCCTTAGCCGACCTCTTGCACTGTCTCTAAAGATATTAGAAAACCAAACTGTTAATTTTACACAATCCAAGAGTCCCTTATTTGTGTCCTTTGAACTGAACATGCTGCACTTCTTACTTGGTTAAAGTCCCATGATATGATGTTAAAAATTAAGCTTTTCAAAAACTGCTCAGTGTGTGAGTCAGGCAGCCACAAGAGCAGCCAACCGCTCAGCTGCCAAGGACAACATGGTGTGCTTTAACAAACCACCACCACTAAACCTTCAGCTGTAAAACGCAGGTCAAACAGAGACAGTAATACAAGTATAACATTATATTTTCTCCTCTACGTGTCCACTCATCCAACCACAGCTCACTCACTCATGTTCCCTCCAACTGCACACTGTGATTCACATTTAGTCATTTACACTCTTGCAGTGAAGAAACTCCAAATTTGGTGAAGGTGACTAGTTCAGAATGTCCTGATAAACAGCTCAATATACGAATGAGTGTGTGTATGTGTGTGTGTGTGTGTGTGTATCACTCATTTGCATAATAATTCCTCGTTCTTCAGATGTGGTCAGAGAAATGCAGAGCAGGCTTCCATTTCTGGGAAAGAGCTCGCAAACACTTAGACTGTGGCTGATTTTAATTTTAGACCAAAAGTTCACACTGATTTAAAGTCCCCAGACTCAAAACGCATCAGAAATCATCACGTGTGTGTCTGTGCCACGCAGGGTCAGAGCTCAGTCACTTTACTCCACATACTCCAGAGTGTCACTTTGAAAACTGTTTTCCCATCTGTGAAAAAAAAAAAAAAAAAAAAGAGTGAAGAGCCGTTTATCCATTCATCCATTTTCTTCTGCTTATCTGGGGCGAGGGCAGCAGTCTGAGCTGGGACTCCCAGACTTCCTTCACTCCAGACACTTCCTCCAGCTCCTCTGGGGGGACCCCAAGTTGTTCCCAGGCCAGCCCAGGGACATAGTCCCTCCAGTGTGTCCTGGGTCTCTCCTGGGGCCTCCTCCCGGTGGGACAAGCCCGGAACACCTCCCAAGGGAGGCGCCCAGGGGGCGTCTGGAACAGATGCCTGAGCCACCTCAACTGCTCCTCTTGACGTGGATGAGCAGCGGTTCTACTCCCAGCTCCTCCCGTGTAACTGAGCTCCTGACCCTGTCCAGCCACCCTGTGGAGGAAACTCATTTTGACTGCTTCTATCCGTGATCTCGTCCTTTCGGTCATTACCCAGAGCTCATCACCATAGGTGAGGGTAGGAACGTAAATTGACTAATAAATCGAGAGTTTGTCTTTCAGCTCAGCTTCCTCTTCACCACAACTGTCCAATACAACGACCACATCACTGCCGAAGCTGCACTGATCCACCTGTCAATCTCACGCTCCATCCTCCCCTCACTCGTGAAGGGGGAGCTGTTTATTTGAACAAAATTCTATTATTCTGTTTTATTCTATATATTGTTTCAGAATCTCACAGAAACACGATTTTTGCAATTATCATAAAGGTATTTTCTCATTTTAATTACACGAAAGTATTGAAGTGAAAAATGTGAAATTTAACCAAACCAAGAAATATATATATATATATATATATATATATATATATATATATATATATATATATATATATATATATATATATATATAATAATAATAAGTTACATGTTTGCAAAGCTTTGGGGGCAGGAGTGCTACTTGGATATGCAAAAAATCTGCAGAATTGTTAAAAAAAAGTTACATGATTGTATAAACTACAAACAAAAAATATTGAATATCAGTATCAAGAACTGATACAAGGTTCTGTTATTTTAAAGGTGCTCTGTGTAACTTTTCTGATGCGGATGTTGGATATCGTTGCTTTGCCCTCGATCTTCCACAGAATGGCATTCAGTGTTGGGGAAGTTACTTGTCCTTGTTACTCCTTACTTCTGTAAAAAGTAATCCCTTGCTTTACTTAGTTACCCTCTATAGAAAGCATCTTTTTACATTACTCATTATTTTTGATGGTAAACTCCATCTAAGGCTAAATACGGTACGAGACAAGAGTGGTAAGGGAAAGGACGTGAAACCGTTAAGAGCTAAACGGGTGTGGTCTGTGCAGTCTGCCAGGAGGATTCAACTCAGCGGGGAAGAAACAGCTGCTTGGTGTGGAGGATTCCCCTCGAGGGACCTCTACCCTGGTGTCACTGATGATCCCTGCTTTCACCGCAACCAGCTCTGGGTCGACCAGGAAAGGCTCGAGGCATGCTTCACAGCTCCTCCAGCCAGGACCTCACTGCCTCCTGGGGCCGTGGGTGCCCGCTACACCCTCACTGCCCGGGCGCTGACGGACCGCTCCCTGCTCCCAGCATGACTGTCGACCGGGGTGGACTGTCCTCCTCAACTGCAGCACGCCGCCAGGGTGGGGACCGGCCCAAGTACACAGAAAAGTAACGATGCGCAGAACTGAAAAAGGAACTTCTTTCATTACCAAATTTTCAGTAGTAGCGTGTTATAGTATTTTTATTTTAAGTAGTTACGTTAAAGGTTCCATCTGATGTAAAATAACTCTTTTCACATTGTATCTTCTGCACATATACAAACACAATTTGGGTTTTGGAACATCCATTACACAATAGTTATGAAATCTTACTGATTTCTTGGAGACAGTCACAGACCAGGAACTATGAAAGTCCAACTCTTGCTCATCCCCCCGCCCGTCCTGAGAAAACACAGGCTCCGCCCTCCAAACATGACGTAGGCGACGAGTGAGCCGCCCTTCCTCCGCCCATCTCAGGGAGGGAGGGGGACACAGACATGACCCTGATAGTGGTAGAAATAAACTTTTATTCATCATGGAGATACAGCGCGTTCAGCCGCATGTGTTGGACCCGGAATCGGACGAGGACTTTGAGGAGCACGAAGCTCAAGCACCACGTCCACATCAGCTGAACATTACTGATTGGTAAAGTTTTAATACACTAGTAGATTAACAATTATCTTATGCTGTCATTTTTGTTTAGGTGTTTGTGTGGGAATTGTCAGCCGATGCCCACAGAAACAGAGAACGTTTGCTGCCAGGAAATTCCGAAGGTAATATTTTATATCGTCTTTAAATATGGGAGGAGGCAGTGGAGCTGGTGGGCGAGTGCAAAGGTGTGAAGTGCTTTCTGCTCTGTCTAACACGTCATAGGTGTACCTGTCCGCATCATTGCTGTATCAGGTGTTGGGTGGCAGAATACGCTGTAAATTGTAAAAAAAAAAAAAAACACCGAATCAATCTAAAAACCACTTCAGCGACAAATACAAGGCCCACACATCACTCTTAGAAGGTAGAAAGCTCTGAAAAGTTGATTTTGCATGAGATGGGCCCTTTAATCTCGTTTATAATACTCCCTACAGTGGAAGCATAGCCAGACTGGACCGCACTAGACTAGAATGGGCCCACACACGAGAAGAACATGCAAACTCCACACAGAAAAGCTTGGCTGACCTGGGAATTGATCCTAGAACCTTGTTGCTGTAAAGTGCGAAATTGCTGTTGACCCGACGCTGACTTTTCCCAATTTATCCGTACGATTCTTGCACAGACTTAATCCAATTACAACAAAGAGGACAATTTGGGCCATATTTATTTACATCTACATTTCCATGTTAATCTAGTTCATGGCGTATTTACAGAAATAAATCAAACGTTAACTCAAACCTAAACACGCAGAGTCCCTCATTATCTGTTTACACACAAAATCAGAGCCATCAAAAAACTATAAAAAACACAATTCCAAATAAACATGGGAACGTTTGAAGGGGCTCTGTTCTGGTGGTTTTAATACGAAATCACACTAAGCTGTTAGCGCTGTAAACACGGCCTGTGAGTGCACTTTTCCATGTTTGATTGGCCTTTTGTGGCTCGAATGTGGGATGGAAATGTGTTTGTTTGCGGTGAGTTTAAAGGGGGCACGGCGAGGTGGAGGAAAAACAAGCTGATTTACTGTTGTGGGACGGAGACGGCTTCGGCTCAGGACAAACAAGATGAAAGTGAAACCAAGAAATCGTGTTTGGAAAGAATGTTTACAAAGGAGTCGTGACCCGGCCTGGTGCGGCGCTGGGGACCCCACGGCAACAACAATGCTCTGTGTCAGCGAAGTTTGTCTCTCTCCAAAATAGCTATTAAAACTGGCCCATATTATGCTGTTTTTTGTGTAGTTTCCTGATCGAAACCATACCTGGAGTTGAGGTTTGTTTCGTTCACAAGTTTAACACATAAACCCTGCATATATATAGACTTTTCTTTCATTTTTCTCTCCAACAGAAAATGCTCGGAAATATCGTGGTGCAAAAGCAGAGGGAACTGCATAGACCATGATCCTTTGCTCTGTTTGTTTCGGCACTGAAAAGACGGTATCAAGCACTTTTAAGTTTTGGTTCTTTAGGTTTTGACGGAATCAAACAGCAGTCAAGTAGTAGAATATTCAGAGTTTTGTTCGCCTCCACAAAAAAAAGAAAAAAAAAAAAATCGCAACCAGTATCGTACCGTGACATGCATATTGTGAAAATATCGTATCGTTACATCCATAGTAATACAGGAAGTGCTCCATACGCCTTCACAAGAATCATTTGATTGATTGATAGCATTTATATAGCACCTTTCAAGATCCCCAAAGCGCTTTACAGTTCATTATTCAGTCACTCCACACTCAGTGGTGGTAAACTGCTACTGTAGCCACAGCTGCCCTGGGGCAGACTGACGGAAGCGAGGCTGCCAAATCTGCACCATCGGCCCCTCCGACCACCAACATCACTCACGCTCACACCACTTTCATACTAGGCAATGTGGGTTTTGCCTAAGGACACAACAACACTTTTTTTTTGCCACTGGCGCCCCACTGTGGCACCTGGCATCAGGCTTTGACAACCTGGTATGGCCACAAATTTCAGTCACATTTCAGTCATCAGGGCAGTCCTGTGTGATGTCATGTAGTGTTTTGGAATTGTTTTTACATTTTTGACCACAAAGATTCTAATTTACCTAAACTGCACCAACAAAAAAGGACGACAGGAACAGTAGATAAAGCTATTATAACACCAAATACACAATTTAGTAGCAAAAAAAGTGGATTTAGTGTTGAGTTCAAATTTAAATGTTGAAAATGTCACTTTCAAAAGCGTACGCTTCAAGAGAATTGTATCAAATACGTCAATACTGTAAGAATGTATCATAACATAGAGCAGGAGGGTCAAACTCACAGAGGCCAAAATTTAAAACTGGGAGTAAGTCGTGGGTAAAACTAAATATTAATTGAAAAATTTCAACAACATCTGCATGTTTTTTTCTTCTTTCGAGATATGTAATGCTAAATCTTTTCTTATTAAAATAAATAATAATAGTTTTACTTGAATCCAGAGCAAACATAATATAAAAATATAGCCGCAAGCGGCAATGATCGGCCCTCGCTCGTGCTTGCACCGTGCCCCGCAAACGCCGCAGCCCGCAAACGCCGCAGCCCGCAAACGCCGCAGCCCGCAAACGCCGCAGCCCGCAAATGCCGCAGCCCGCAAATGCCGCGCCCCGCAAACACCGCACCTCACACTGACCTTAATAAGCCTAAGCCTTACCCTAAACGTAATCCTAACCATAGCCCCAACCCTAGCCCTATAAATCTTAATTTAACCCTGCAATTTTCAAAATTTGGCAAAAGAAAATATCCAAGATGGCGGACTTCCGGTGTGTAAAGGGGCGTGGTCACAATATACATTTTTGTTCTTATTGCCATGATGCATCTGGATACCAAATTTGGTTTGGCTACGCCAACGTTTGTGTCAGGACGTCCCATTGGCAAGGATACAATTTTGGCTTGTTGCCATGGCAACACAATGTAAATGGGGTGTGAACATCATTGAGTTTTTTTTGAGACCATGTCACAAATGTGGGTGCCAAATGTTGTATATCTGTGACAAATAAAACCTTATTTTTACATACAAATTTTCTAGGGGGCGCTATTGCACCCATTTTTGTATTTTCTTACATCAATCTGTTCAGGGTTGAGGTGTGAACTCACAATTAAAATATGAGTGAAATTGGCCAAAGTTTGTGCAAATTATCAGGCGTTGAAGTTTGATGGTGAGCCCCAAAAACAAACCCGAAATTTGCACCGTTGCCACGGCAACACCGTTTGACCTTTTAAAAAGCTTTTAACAAATTTTAATGTCCCACTTGTCTAGATGATACAGAATGATTCTGGTGAGTCTGGGTCAAACGCCCAAGGACGAGTTCGTTCAAATATGAGGACAGGAATTTGTGCCTTCGTCGCCAGGTCGCCCGATCAATCCAATATGGCAGACTTCCTGTTGGTTGCCTAGCAACCGCGTAATATACTTTTTTGTTCCTATTTCCATGATGCATCTGTGTACCAAATTTGGTTTGGCTACGCCAAAGTTTTTGTCGGGCCTATTGGCAAGGTCAGATGTTTAGCCTGTCACCATGGCAACACGATGGGAAATGGTATGGGGTCGTCCTAGACTCTTTTGATCGAGACCATGTCATGAATCTGTGTACCAAATTTTATATGTCTACAACAAAGTAAATTTTGGCACTACTGTGCAATTTCCCTAGGGGGCGCTATTGCGCCCACCTGAGATTTTCTTATATAAATCTGTTCAGGGTCGGGGTGTGAACCCGCGATTAAAATTTGAATGAAATCGGCCAAAGTTTGTGCCAGAATTTGTAGATTTTACCAATGGAGAGTTTATGTCATCGCTATGGCAACGCCATAAAAAATATGACATGGGTGTCATTGACTTTTGGATCAGGATGCCAAAATGGAATTTTGTGCAAAATTTCAGAAAATTTTGAAACAACTATTCGGGAACAAATGATTTTCTCACATATTAAATTTTGTTTCAATCTATAGGGGGCGCTAATGCGACAAATGAATAATTTTCACATGAAGTAGCTTCAGGTCAGAGAGTTTAACAACTGTTTCAAATTTCAATGAAATCAGAGTTTTCGTTTGAGCAAATGGGAGCAATTTGTAAATCTGTGTGTGTATTTTTTGTTGCTTCACTGCTCAGAGATCGTAAGACGTGTGTGAAAAATGTGGATAAGTTTTGATGTTCCACGTCTTGAGATAATGTGGACCAAATTTGAGCTCGTTGGGGTGAACGCCCTCGGAGGAGTTTGTAAAATCTTAGCAAAATTTAAACCAATATTACTGCCCCCTAGTGGAGCGCATGGTGTTGGCGTAATAATATTTTTTCCTTGTCTTGACATGATCGACTTCTGTGTCAAATTTCATGATTGTACGTGCGCTGACGAGCCATTTTATTTATTTTTGGAAAATGAAAATAGCCAAAAGTTAGAGAAGCGCGAGTTTTACCAGATGGCAAAATTTCAGGACTTTTCATCATTGTTCAGTGGGTGAAAAATGGGTGAGTTGGTTAGGAGAAAAACCAACCGATACGAGAACAATGTTCTGCTTTTTTTTGGCCGACAAACTATACATTTTCGGAAACCTCAGGCGCATTGCTACGTGATGGCGAGGGTCCCTGGTCACTACGGGCGAGTCACGTCGCGCCATTCTATTTTTTGGCCACTTGGAGCATCGCTTTGTGATACTAATAGGCCCTTCGCCGGCCTCTGGCGCTTGAGCCTAATAATAACATTTTAAATAATGTCTCTATAGTCGATCTGTAGTCGGCGGGTCAGCTGTAATACAGATTTGTTATGATCTCACAGGCCAAATATAATTATATCGCAGGCCATGTCTGACATAGAAGATGACCAGTGTGTACAGCTCACCAACTGTAACTCTCTGCTACCACTAGAGGGAGCAAGGACAGACTGATGTATGGACAAGAGAGACAGAGAGAGAGAGACAGAGAGAGAGAGAGAGAGAGAGAGAGAAGAGAGAGAAAGAGAGAGAGAGAGAGAAAATAAAGTGAGATGAAGAGAGAGAAATAGAAAAACAGACAGAGATGAGAGAGAGAGCTAGAGAGATAGATAGAGGCAGAACTAAGGATATCTATCTATCTATCTATCTATCTATCTATATATAGAGAGGTAGACAGAGAGGGAGAGAGAAGAAAAGGAGATTGAGAGATAGATAGAAAGATATATAGAGAGACAGCAATATACATGAGAGAGAGAGAGAGAGAGAGAGAGAGAGAGAGAGAGAGAGAGAGAGAGAGAGAAAAAAATAAAATAAATTATAGAGACATAGGCTTCGTTCAGACTGCAGGGCTTAATGCTCAATTAGGATTTTTTTGTGAAATCTAATGTTTTTGCGAGGTCGTTCACATTTCCAATTAAATGCGACTTGTATGTGACTCCAGTGTGAACAGTAAAGTGTCCTGCATGTGACACTGGAGACACGACGACGTCAACCGCAGCGAGCGTCTCTGTGTTTACAGAAGTTGTCCAAACATGGACGCAGCATTGAGCACCTGGAGATTTTAAAGTTCCTCTCGTACCGGAGCCAGAACATGAACAACTTACTTGTTTTAAGGAGGAGATTGAGAAGGAGAAGGACGAGGTTTTTGGCCGTGGTGTTTTGTGGGACAGCAGCAGCGACGTCTGTTGAAAGGAAAGTGTGGATGCGCAGATGTAGACGGAGTTCATTAACAATTTTCACCAACTTCAGCGCAGAATAGTGACGTTTGTGTCTTGTTGATAACGTGTAGGTCGAATGAATGAGCTTTGACCGTTCACACTGAAGTCACATGTCAAAAGATCAGATATGTATCAGTTTCAGGAGCACATATCCAAGTGTCCTGGGTCACATTTGAAAAAATTGGACCTGTGTCGTTCAGACTGTCATTAAAAGATCAGATACAGGTCACACAGAAGCCAAAAAATCTGATTTGGGTCACTTCAGGCTGCGGTGTGAACGCAGCCTAAGAGATATAGAGAAAGACAGAGATCAAAAGCAGAAAGAAGAAAAGGAGATAGAGAGAGAGAGAGCGACAGACAGAGAGAGCACGAGAGAGAGAAAGATAGAGAGAAGAAAAAGAGTGAGTAGTAGTGAGAGAGAAAGTTATAATAATTCATTAGATTTATATAAAGAGAAAGGGCGATAGATATGTGGATAGAGAGAGACAGACAGAGAGAGAGAAATAATGAAAGTGAGACAGGCAGGGATAGAGGTAGAGAGAGAGAAAAAGAGAAAGACAAGGATAGAAATAGAGAGATAAAGACAGAGATATAGAGAGATAGAAATGGAGACAGAGAGAGAGAAAAAGAGAGAAAGTGAGAGACAGGCAGGAATAGAGAAAGAGAGATAGAGAGAGAAAAAGAGAGCGACAGGCTAGAGACAGATGGAGAGAGAGAACTGGAGCCAGGATGTGGAGATAGTGTGTTTAGTTAATTCAGATTTAGTGTTTTGTTCTGATTTAAATTTCCCCAAAACGTTGAAAATGACCCTGAACTTTCATCAAACCCAGACACATTTATACCCGTAGTCTGGTCTTGTCCCCTCCTCGGCGACTGACTGTTCTTTTTCCATTTGGACCTCGCCATCTTGGACTCGGACCTGGTCTTTGGTCCGGTTCAGATCCCAGACTCGGACCCTCCGCATTGCTCCAGACCAGAAGAGCTCCCAAAGCCGCTCTCCTCTCCTCTCCGCTCGCCGTCTGATCATTTGCTAAAAGTCTTTCGTTTGGTTTGATTTGGAGCTGAACTGACCAAACCGGGAATCTGAGCGATGCCGTTTCCATCCAAAAATATTCCAAATGTTTTGTTTCAGTCATCACTGCAGTGTTTTGATTTTCAATTAGAAAAGTGTCTTAGTATTTTAGCAGTTCTTAGCTATCTTACACCTCATTTATTTCCTCAATTGTTGATTTTAAGTAGCTTACTTATACAAATGTACTGTATAACTGAGATTACATTGCACTGGCAGTTCAACCTTGACGACTTCACACAATGTTCTTACTGAATGCTTTGGCGGGATCTGTGGTAAAAGTGGGTATTTCCACAGCTATTACACAATTAGTTGAAAATTTTAATTGACTACGGTTAAAGGAACTGTATGTATCCTGAGCTCTTATTCTTTAAAGGCCCATATTACTGTATTCTTGGGACTCTGGAGTGTAAGTCGCACCAGGCAAAAAATGTTTAATGAAAAACAAAAAAAAACACACTTTTTGGAGGAAATTTATTCTATAAAATCAGAGACCAGGAAACGATATTTCATGTTGAAAGGCAAGATATAGTAACAACAACAGAACAGAGAACAACAGACTGTTAACGTCACATATGAACAGTTCTTCAGATAAACTATAACATAAACAACAGAACAAGTTTACCAAACTCTCCATCTCACTCCAAATCACTAAATCCATTCAATTCTTCATCCTCGGTGTCACTTCTGAACAACTCTGTGACCTCTGGAGGTAAACAGAGCACCGCTTCCTCTTCTGTGTCGCTGTCGTCAGACTCAGCATCAGTTCCAGTTAGAATTATTCGGGTCTTGCATGTTACTCACACCAAATTTTCTTTCTGCTGCTCGATTACTGTTTTCAGCTGCAGATTTCACGACTTGCAGCTTGCAATTGGCAAAATATGATTTTCTTTTAAGGGGCATTTGAGTTCAGTCTTCTCAGTCGTCTTTATAAGTTTGTTTCAGTGGTGCAGAAGTAATGGTGCGATCGACTGACATGATACAGACAGGACAGAGGCTCTTTCTGCAGGAGACATGTGCAGTAGAGTGAAGTGACAGTGGTACAGGAGGAACAGGAGCAGCAGAAACTGACACACAAGACTAGAACCTCTCACAGCTCCCAGTGTTAAGATTGTAATACCCAAACCATGAAACCATGAAAAAAGTGCGACTTATAGTCTAAAAAATATGGTAATATAGTTTTTCTCATTTTGTTATTACAGTTTTCTTATTTTTATTATCACGCTTTTTTTTGTTCAAGCTTGATCATTCTTGTAGTACATGTTCAGTGACTTTGTTTTTAGAAAAGGAGAAGGGGACTGTAGATGACCTGCTTAGTCAGTGAACTTCATCTGTATTTTACAAACCATAACAGCTTGTAAAATCCTGATCTCATCAGATCTCAGAAGCTCAGCAGGGTCTGGTCTGGTCAGTACTTGGATGGAGACACTGGGAAACTCAGGAGCCACAGGGGGGCGCCAGTGGCAATAACTGTCATTGTGTCCTTAGGCAAGACACTTCACCCACATTGCCTAGTATGAAAGTGGTGTGTGAGTGATGGTGGTGGTCGGAGGGACCGATGGTGCCAATTGGCATGGCAGCCGGACTTCTGTCAGTGCGCCCCAGGGCAGCTGTGGCTACAATATTAGTTTACCACCAGCAGGTACAGAGTGAATGAATAATGCTGAATAACGCTGTGTAAAGTGTCTTTGTGACAAAAGTTTCTGTGAGAAGCGCTATATAAATAAAGACTTACTTACCTTATTATATTCCTTTATTTCCAATAAAACTAGAGGAAAAAAAATAAAGAAATGATGATATTGAGCACTTTTATATCTTAGTTAGAACAAAAGTGAAAATATCGTATTGAGGGATTTGGATGTCGTTACATTCCGATTAGAAAGTGGATAATTGGGGATAATCAGGAAGTGCAGTTGTGAAAACTCTTAAACTCACAAACTCATCGTGGTGAATAATTATTACGCTCTGAATACATAAGGTAAGTGAAAAAGAACTTTGGACCACTACAAACTGTTTCCTATGGACGGGTTCTATTTTTCACCTTTTAAGACGGTAAAAATCAGATAGAGCGTCTTAAACTGCGACACTCATGATCAGTTTTATGTTTTATGTTATGTTTTATCCAAATGTATGTCTCTCATTTCAGCACATGTTCAAACTGTACGAGAGGAGGAGGGAATGATGGGAAATGAACATAAATTATCTGCTCAAATCAGAAGCAGGCTAAAAGTTCACAGAGGGACATGGGACCCTGATCCGGTCTGGTGTCTCTCTCTGGAGGGACTTTAATTGCCAGAAGACGAAGTGTTGAGTGTTTGGGGGCCAGCCTCTCAACCAGATACTGTTTTAATTATCCTTCAGTAGATCTGGAGTGTGTCTGAGGAATTCCTTACTCATAAAATTCAGAAGATTTTCCTAGAATTTCCTCGATTTTTTCCTAGAGTTCAGCCTCGAAGTCCCTGAATGTTTTTGGATCACTGAAGTGTTCAGGGCAGGTTCCTGTTTCACAAAGGGAGAGTTAAAGGTCCAATATTACGCAAATGGACTCTTGTAAGCTTGAAGACGTGTTATAATGTTACCTCCTCAAAAACAGACTTGGAGTTGTGTTTTTGTTTCATTCACACATGTTTGAGTAATCCTTTATTAAGTTATTTAGTTTATATGTCATGAACAATGTTGGGCAAGTTACTTTAAAACTGTAATGTGTTATTTATGACTTTTTACTGTCATTTCAAAGTAAACTGTTACCTTACAATATTAGTAACTAAACCATGACTGAACCAGACTAAACCAGACTGAACCAGACTAAACCAGACTAAACCAGACTGAACCAGGACAACTAAACCAGAAACTGAACCAGGACTAAACCAGGACAAAACCAGGTCTAAACCAGAGCTGAACCAGGACTAAACCAGAACTGAACCAGGTCTAAACCAGGACTAAACCAGAACTGAACCAGGACTAAACCAGGACGTAGATTGTTTCCGATACAGTGATACATGGATTTGTTTCAGTAAACGGGGTCAGAATTGAGTTATTATACGACTAATAAAATACAAATGACAATGTCTTATTTTGAAAAAAGAAAAGAGGCACATCATTTTGGCTATATTTTCTATTTATTCTGAAAATAAATAAATAAATAATGCATTTCTTTAAAAAAAATAAAAAAAAATCTTAGTTTTTTTGCACAAACAACTACAAAAAAAAAAAAATCTAAAAAAAACAAAAAAACACACACACACACACACACACACACACACACACACACACACACACACACACACACACACACACACATACACATATATATATATATATATATATATATATATATATATATATATATACATATACACTTTTTTTTTTGTAGAAAATAGAGCCCAAATTATGTTTTTTTTTTTCTTTTTGCTTCTTGCTTGCTCTGAGCTTCCATATGTTTAACACAAACCATGCATATTTAGGCTGAGTTGCAGTAATACAGCAATAGAGGAAGTGCTCCACTGTGTTTTTAAACTCCACACACCATCTCCAGAATCATCAACCTGTAGCTCGGGAGCCACCAGTAGCTCTCCACCTCCTTCCAAGTAGATCGCCAAAGAATTTCTGAATTATAAGTTTTGTGCTGAATAACAAAAATTCATAAAATTTGATGAATAGAATGACTGTTAAAATGGTAAATGTATAATTTTCATGCCTAACTTTACTTTCTTACTTCTTTTTTCGTTTGGTAAAGGCAGCTCACGAGAGTAAAAAGGTTGGAGACCCCTGAATTGGATCATTTCAGCCTTGGACCTGACGATCTTTACACTGAAAAAAAATGTAATAGAGCATTTTGAGCTTTGGAGATGTAGACAGACTCATAATGCAGAATTACTCAAACGTGTGAATGAAAGAAAACAACTCCAGATATGATTTTGAAGAGGTAACAACATTAGAAGACGGCTTAAAGCTCACAAGAGTCAGTTTTGTGAAATATAGGACCTTTAAATGAAAGTTTAAACTGCTGGAAAAATGTCTCCCTTGCGCATAATTTTGGATGGAACTTTCCGTGTTGATGACAGAGCTAATGCCTTTTAGAACCCTTCCTGTATTTTTCTACTTTTCTTTTCAACTTTTTTTCCACAAACTGTCACTTAACTGATGTAAAACTATGATAAATAGTGACCACAGGTACTATCCACCAAACCAAGTCATAATTAAAAACATGGAAACCTCACATGCACTTTAAAGAGGAGCTATGTGACTTCTACGGGGTATTAACTGCAAACACATAACATATTTAGATCATCATGTTACTTTTTATTCTTTAGAAAATGCTGTATTCACTGAAAACAACGTATGCTTAATACATTTCAGTTCTCATCTCCCTTTGCTCTCTGCACTAAATCACCCCCTCTTCAGAGCAAATGGTGTGTGTCCCACTAAAGAAACTACTGTATTTTTCGAACTATAAGTCCCACCAGACAAAAAATGTATGACGAAGAAGAAAAATCATATGAGTCGCACTGGAATATAAGTCACACTTTTTTGGGGAAACTTATTTTATAAAATCAGAGACCAGGTACCGACATTTCATCTAGAAAGTCAAGTTCTAGTAATAACAACAGAAGAGAGAACAACAGACTGTTAACGTCACATATGAACAGTTCTTCAGATAATTATAGCATAAACAACAGAACAGAACAAGTTTGAGTGGGGAGCTGAGGCAAAACTCCAACACACACTTAAAGGTTGTATGGAGGATTTTTTTTTTAGTTTCAAATTGTCAATGAAAGTTTAAAATACCATTACAGAGACGCAGCAGCCTTGTAATTACGATGACCAAAAAAAAAAAAAGAATGAAAATCTATCAACTGTGAACGTAGTGAGGCCAGATAAACATCAGTCAATAGAAAACGAGGCTACCCTCATTTTCTATTGGCTGTTAGGTTGTCAATCAAACTCCCTACGTTTCTAGTGTAACTGACTCGCCGGTGCGCGGGAATTACATGGTCTACGCAGCGGTTCTTGGAGGCTTTTTCAAACTGTGAGCTTCCTTGCAGTTCGCACAAAGTTTGTCGCGATGACGGACGAGAATCCACGACCAGTTCGCCGCAAAAGAAAGTCCGTTTTTGACGAAGACGAAGAGAAGGGGAAAAGGAGCGAAGACAAACTGAGGTGATTCTTGGGAGATTCCTTCCAGCGATGGCGCAAATGAAGCAGACGAAAAACTAAGTCTAACAACTGACGCGTCGGTCGCTAAATTATTTCTAGACAGGTCACTTCAATGGTAATTCTGAATGCGCACTGGATGTAAACATGATTTCTAGAGCAAGGAGGTGGGAGGAGGTGTTTCTAGTGAGGGAGGTGGTGTCACGCATGCACATTTGAAAAAGGACTGTCGCTGTATTTCTCTTTCCTTAAAAATCATCTATACAACCTTTAATTTTCAATACTCAAATTAAATAGTAATAATACAGGTCAACAGTAAATCATATGTGCATGTGCGTGTGTGTGTGCGTATGCATCCCGGTGTCACTAGTCTCTAGCTCACTCCAAACTTTCTTTCTGCTGCTCGATAACCGTTTTCAGCTGCAGATTTCAGGACTTGCAGTTTGTAATCTGCAAAATATGATTTTCTTTTTGGGGGCATTTGTGTTCAGTCTTCTCAGTCGTCTTTATAAGTTTGTTTAAATGTTAAATTGTTCAGTGGTGCAGAAGTGTTGGTGCAATCGACTGACATGATACAGACAGAACAGAGAGACATATGGGTCCAGTCAAGAGGTAACGGAGGGAAACGGGCAGATTTTTGACATTCAAATGTCTCTTATTCAGAAACTAGAGGAACTATTGAAATAAGTAAAGTATCAGAATGTAGGAAAGAGTTACACTCCAACAGGGTCAAGTTTAACCTGTGATATTCTTTCAAGTTGTTGACAAAAAAATTTAAAAAACTCATGTCGGTAACGGAGGGAATGAAATATGCAGCACTTTTTGGGCAATAAATCCAAACAGTGATAACTCTTGGTTCTCACTTCCATATCCTTAACAAACTGGTTTGAATATTTGCTTCATATAGTTTTCTACCATATGGTACAAGATTAGGTTGAAAAACCTCTGACTTTTTTAGTAATGAGATTTTTTATTAAGAAAGGTCATGGTAACGGAGGGAAAAGTAACGGAGGGAAAATTGTGCAAACAAGTATCATTTGTTGCTTTTTTCTTCTAAATACTTTAATATTACTTCAAAATGAAAGGAAACTATTTCTATAAAATATGTCAGTCCTTCCAAGCAAATTTTTTTCATTTTAAATACTTTTTTTTTTTTTTGAAAAATCATGTACCTTCATCAACAGTTCAAAGATGGAATAACACAAGATATGATGAAATACATCCATTTATTTACATGATTTTCAGGTCTTTGAAATTTGGGAAATAATTTTTGTTCCATGTTTCATACATGGTCTGTTTAAAACATATGGAACTTTAGAACCAAAAATGGTACAGAAAAAAGGTCAACAGTTTCATAAACTAGAGTACATATGTATCTGTTCAATACATTTTTATATCAGATGCATTAACTTGAATTTTTGGCCTTGATGTTTACTTCTGCTTGACCGGGCCCATATGCAGTGCAGCCATGAAAAAAAGTGTGACTTTAGTGCAAAAAATATGGTACTGCAAATTTGTCAAGTTGCTTTGTACATTTGTATAATGTTTTTGTATTTTTATGTAGAATTGTCATGTGGGAGCGTGGGTGACACTTGTACAGACTTACCTACAGCTACTACAAAGATGGTGTGAATAGGACCAGGAAGAGATCGCTAGATTACTCAAACATGCATGAATGACATCTGAAACCTCTTTGGGCATATTTTTAATGAGGGACACACGGTAGAAAGCTCACAATTTAGCGTAATCCCCCTCTTCAAACACAAACAGAACTGTATACTTGACCCTCCATTAACAGAGTGAGTTTCCTGTTGGATTCTATGCGATTTGGCCATAAACACTTCATAAATGCTTGTCTTTGCAAATGATTCGACTAAAGAGAGAAACAGAAGAACTGTAGCTTTACGGCCTGGACACGAAGCCAGGGCTGCTCCCCAAAGACTCCAGCACCAGCAGAACTCACAGCACGTCTGTCTACAGCTACTGGCAATAAGTGAAGAGAAACGGCGTAATTAGTTTCAGAAATTTTATGGAATATTTGTGGATTTGAAAGATTTGGACAGCATGTTCCTATTGGTACTTCGCAGCAGACATCGTCAATATTCCGTGTGGGTTTGATGTTGACCGAAATCTCTGTCTGAAGCTCGGTTACTCAAGTTAGTCTTAATTTGAACACATTTGCCACATTTACATGAGAGCTTAATTCTGGATAAAAGTAATTTAATTCTGAATAAAAATGTATCTGCTTTAAAAAGACCATGTAAACACTTAACACCTTAATTCCTAATGAAAATTATTATTCAGAATTAAACTGAATTCCGAAGTAAGTGAGTGGTTTATTCCGATTTTAAAGGTGAATTACAGTATTTTTTGTACTATAAGGCGCACTTAAAATCTTTAATTTTCTCAAAAATCAACAGTGCGCCTTGTAATTTGTTGTGCCTTATGTATTAATTCTGGTTGTGCTGACTGACCTCGAACTGATTTTATGTGGTGGCGTTCAAAAATCTCTCAAAACGTTTTAGTACGACTTTGGTAAACTACAAAGCCACACCGCTTGATGGATTATCGGAGTGTTATAGCTACCGTAGTCCAGAGCCTTGCAGAGTAAAAGGCGAAGTATAGTTCTGCACCGACTCGAGCTGTTTTTTTTCAGTGCTTATAGTTTATGCAAATGAGCCATGTGGTTTTACGTTTCATTTCTGTAAATCGTAAACAAATGTGTCAAAGCTGCATTAAACACATTATTACTCAATGTATAATTGAGTCGTCCTCTTAGGAAATAGAAAAAAACGAACTTAAATGATCCACCCACATTCACATTCATAATCCACATTCACCAAGACAGAGCCAACGCCGGGCGAATTACACCACAATCCATAGAACTATAATAAAAATAGTGTCAACCATGGATCTATAATAAAAACTGAGTGTGTTTACATGCACATCAGAATCCCGGTTATGATCGGGTTTTTTGAGTATCCGGGTGCATGTGTATGGTTTCACTATCCTGGTTATGAGAAACTGGGGTACTGTAGCTGGTATATGCCGACAGTAACCGGGATACTGTGGCATGTAAACGCAGTATCCTAAATAGTGCAACATAAATTTGAGTGCGCATGTGTCCAAAAGACAAACACTTTCTAGTCTTTTCACTGCAACAGTAGCGACATTAATAAAGTGACCGACATAAATAAAGTGACCGACATGAATAAAGTGACCGACATAAATAAAGTGACCGACATGAATAAAGTGACCGACATGAATAAAGTGACCGACATAAATAAAGTGACCGACATAAATAAAGTGACGAACATAAATAAAGTGACCGACATAAATAAAGTGACCGACATGAATAAAGTGACCGACATAAATAAAGTGACTGACATAAATAAAGTGACTGACATGAATAAAGTGACCGACATAAATAAAGTGATCGACATAAATAAAGTGACTGACATGAATAAAGTGACCGAATAAAAAAGTGACCGATATAAATAAAGTGACCGATATAAATAAGTGACCGACATAAATAAAGTGATCGACATAAATAAAGTGACCGACATAAATAAAGTGACTGACATAAATAAAGTGACTGACATGAATAAAGTGACCGACATAAATAAAGTGATCGACATAAATAAAGTGACCGACATGAATAAAGTGACCGACATAAATAAAGTGACCGACATAAATAAAGTGACCGACATAAATAAAGTGACCGACATGAATAAAGTGGTCGACATGAATAAAGTGATCAACATAAATAAAGTGACCGATATAAATAAAGTGACCGACATAAATAAAGTGACCGACATGAATAAAGTGATCACATAAATAAAGTGATCAACATAAATAAAGTGATCGACATAAATAAAGTGATCCTACATGAGTGAAATAAATATAAAATAAAGAGCTGCGCTAAACCTGCACATGTATGATCACTGAAAAGATAAAACATGAAACATCTCCTATACGATATACACACAGAACAGACTCACCATCATCAGCACCTCTTCTGTCACAAAAAAACTCCACACACATAATCCACTGAGTTTATGCAAATCCACAACAGTTCATGCAAATTAGCCATGTGGTCTTAAATTTTGGTTCTGTAAAACGTAAACAAATGTGATCAAAGCTGAATTATATGATCACACCTGCTGATGTGTTTCTATAGTGGTTATGGTTTATATGTTGTAAAGTTGAGTTTAGTTATGCAGAAGATTTTAATGAAGAGTCTATTGGGTTTGATCTGTGCAGTGGATTGTGGGATATCTCACAGCTCCTCACCGCTGATTCAACCTCCAGAGCTTCCAACGCTAAAGGAGCTCATGGTTTGTATTTTTCCCGATTTATTAATTCAGATTAAGTAATTTTTGTGCTTGTGCATTTGTAAGATTATGTCAAGAAACCAGGATACTCCATTTGATCATGTACACGGGGATATGAGTGTCCCGGTTTCTCAGCGCACATGTAAACTCCGAATATACATCCCATAACCGGGATATGGATAATAACCGTGTTACTGATGTGCATGTATACACACTCAATGAATTCACACATGGTGCGCTGAGAAGCAGAACTTCATATAAACCAGAGAGAAAAAAATATCAAAATTGACTGTTTTTTGATTGGTGTTATTTGAAATAATTTTTAATTAAATATTGGAAATTGGAGGTCGAAAATTGAATTGTTTTTTGTTCTTAACTGGAATTCAAAAGAACAAATGGTACCTGGACCATCAGAAAAGTAGTGAAATGATCTGTCCATGCAGCAAGAACATTTTACTCGACAAGTTATCTTAAAATAAACGACCTCTAGACCAGAATGAAGCAGTCTCTGGTCTAGTAAGTCTAAAACAACAAATCTAAAAACAAGATGAATAACCTGATATAAGTTTTAAAATCTTGGCCAGATCAGAGAAATTTGCAGTGAACCGAAACGTTACACAATGCACCTTTAAAATTTTTTGTAGATTGTGTCACCATGGAAACTGCTGACCATTCCACCATACACATACACGTACAACAGCCTCCAACGTGATGTCGCTGCCAAGTATAAATTCTCGGGTTTTGTGAGTGTTCCTGTGATGATTTCTAAATGGTTGAGAGATTTGCAGTGTGACATCAGGTGTGATCGTACATTAAGTGAATTCTGGTTGAGTTTGGATGTAAAAATCAGATGTTCAAACGTAGGAATGACAGATCGACTGGGATTACCTCAAGATGTTTGCTTCAGGACGGTGATGGAGAGGCTCGTGGATTTCGGGGAGAAAGTTTGGACATGAGCAAGGTGAGAATATATGAGGAAAGAGTCAGAGCAGAGGAACAGAGCAGAGGGTCTGAATTAGAACTAAACCAGGTCTAAACCAGGACTAAACCAGGTCTAAACTTGGACTAAACCAGGTCTAAACCAGGTCTAAACTCAGGTCTAAACTACGACTAAACCAGGTCTAAACTAGGACTAAACCAGGACTAAATCAGGTCTAAACTGCGACTAAACCAGGTCTAAACTAGGACAAATCCAGGTCTAAACCAGGACTAAAGCAGACGTAAACCAGAACTAAACAGGTCTAAACTAGGACAAATCCAGGTCTAAACCAGGACTAAAGCAGACGTAAACCAGAACTAAACCAGGTCTAAACTTGGACAAATCCAGGTCTAATCTAGAACTAAACCAGAGCAGAACCAGGACTAAACTAGGACTAAATTAGATGTAAACCAAGACTAAACCAGGCCTAAAATAGGTCTAAACTAGGACTAAACCAGAGCCGAACCAGGACTAAACTGGGACTAAATCAAACGTAAACCAGGCCTAAGCTAAGACTAAATCAGATCTAAACCAGGACTAATCCAGGTCTAAACCAGGACTCAGGAACATTTCAGGCAGCGCAATAACATCCCCACGGCGACAGGCAGGTGACGAACCCCGCCCCGGAAAAGTCCCACGGTCCACCTTTAAGAACCGTCACCGCGGACAAAGCCACATTGTTCGTTCTGGTTTTAAAATCCTGGAAACATACTAGGCCAGCTGGAGGTGTTTTTATTAGAATTTTCAGATCTCCATTACATTTAAACATTTGTTGATTTTATTCACCATTCGACAAGGACTTAACACCAGAAGTAGACCTGACACAGAATAAACATCTCGCACGTATAAATGAGCTCAAATACAAGTCTGTTAACGATGGCGTTGGCCCATCCGTCTCCGCTCTTTCCTCTCTTTGTCAATACGCAATGCCAGTCCGGGGCCTATCCCAAACAGCCAAACACAATAATATTTTAGGCCGGGGAGCAAGAGACAGGAGCGTATAAATAGTTCCACATTACTGGCATAGTTGAGACGGAGGTGCTGCGAAGGCCAGGGCGAAGACGGACGTAAGAAAAATACAAAATCGGTCAAAGGTTTTCAGAAATAACGCGGCGTTCTTTCGGTAATGAAACCCTATACATCATTAAAAATCATCACGTTGCTAATAATTTGTGCGATTTTGTGGGATGGTTTTGAGTCAGGACTTGGCAGGTCTGGGTTCTGTCTGTAGCCGAGGAGGGTGAAGGGGAGTCAAGGAGAGTTTAGGGACAGAACAAGGATTTTAATGTGCTGAAATTGGACTACAGGGTCACTTTACTTTGGCTTTGATACACCACAGGCTACGGTCACTTACGTTACGCAATGCATGTAAGGTCTGGATTAAGTGACATTGTGAATTTGGGTAAACATGGGCGTTTGTTCTGCCTCTTGACTTGATAAAATGGACTAAGACTTGGGACTTGACTCGGACTTGAGGCCTGTGACTTGAGAAGACTCAATGCTTCTCCTGAAAATATATATGATTTTAAAAACTAGGACTAAATCAGATGTAAACCTGGACTAAACCAGGTCTAAACTTGGACTAAACAGTTGATAAATGCAGTACTGAATTTTACAAGAACAAACTGGAACATTTCCCTCCCACTTTTCTGTTAGTTTGGATGCAACTGAAGTACTGTGAAGGCCGATTTATGGTTCACATCAAATCGTCTGCGTCACAACGCAGAGAGTCTGTGTCGACGTGAACCCTACGCTGAGCATCTAAGTTGACCAATGTGCTCCTCCGAAATTTTTTAACTACACGCTGAAATGACGCAGACAGCAGGGGAAGCGACGCAGACAATAAGGACTGTGATTGGTCCTCTCTGCCTCCGCTCTACACACATTTCCTGTACTCAGCTTTCTGTTCTTTCAATATACAATGAGAAATAATGGGTTTAATGCAGCTTTGTTTACGTTTTACAGAAACAAAACTTAAAACCATACGGCTAATTTGCATAAACTAAGTGTTCAAAAAACAGCTCGCTCTTTGTGTCCTGACACAGTCAGCTTCTGTCGGATTTAAAAATGACACGACTCAGTGGAATATGAGTGTTCTTTCTGTGACAGAGGGATATTGTACTAATGGTGAGTCTGTTCTGTGCTTCTGTTGCATCACAGAATAATAATAATAATAATAATAATAATAAATATATATATATAATAATAATAATAATGCATCAGTTTTATATAGTGCTTTTTTGGACACTCAAAGATGCTTTACAGAGCATTATTCATTTACTCCAGACCCGGTGGTGTTAAGCTACTACTGTAGCCACAGCTGCCCTGAGGCAGACTCCTGGAAGAGAGGCTGCCAATCTGACCACCATCACTCACACCAACACCACTTTCATACTAGGCAATGTGGGTGAAGTGTCTTGCCTAAGAACACAACAACAGTTTTTATGACTGGCGCCCCCTGTGGCACCTGATTTTCCCAGTGTCTCCCATCCAAGTGCTAACCAGGCCCGGCCTTGTTTAGCTTCTGAGATCTGATGGGATCAGGCTTTGACAAACTGGTATGGCCACAAGATGACTGGAACCAACTTCAACAAACCTTAAAACGTTCGTTTTTACCGCCATCGACTTTAAAAAACTGTTGACTTTTACACCTGGAGTGTTTTCCAGGATCACTGCACATGCTTTTAACTCACTTACATCTTTAATCTGCAAACGTTTCACTGTCTCATGCTGCTATTCACTATTTCATGTTATGATTGATGTGTGAGTGTATTTTGTTTGTAAGTGGTAAATGGTCACATTTTTATACAGCACTTTTCCACCTTCAAGGCACTTTACATCAAGGAACCACTCACCCACTCACACATTCACACACACATTCATACACCAGTGTGCGCAGGACACCCACAAAAAAATAAAAATTGTGCATATTTTCCATAAAAATTCTACTCAAAACCACTCTAAATCTTGATGTAGAGTCGCATTTGTCGCTGTTTTAAAAGAGTAAAAATATGCCAACCCTTTTACATTACCACTGTGTATTTAACCTGATGGTACAAAACTCCAGCAGCCAAAATAGAAGGAGTCTTTTTGCTTCTACAACTGCCCTGAAAACTTAAACAAAACTTAAATGAAAAGCAGCTCTTCTCCGAGACCCATGCGTAACCACTGTGAACTTCTGCCACCATTAGTTCTGGGTTGGGATCATTTGTAAAAAGGAGGAAAAAAACTCTCAGCCTGCAGATATTTCACGAGCTTTTTGTGGTTTTGAAGCGAAGTCTCTGCCAAGTCCCGAGTGGAGAAGCAGAATTTGTGTGTTCACAGAGGAGGTCAGACTGTAGGGGAGCCTTTTATATCAAAACCCTCTCGTCTGGAGCACGCCTGGAGCAGCAAGTCGCGAATGCCATGACCCCAAACGCAAATGACTTCAGTATGATCCAACGCAGACGCAGGCAACAATGAGCCACGCATTGTTCCATCGCTTTAACTGTTCAAAAATCTGTCTTTCCCCAGGAGAAAACGTGACTTTACAGAAGAGAGGTTGACTAAAGACGTGTGACATGAGCGGCTTAAAGGTGCACTTCAGTGATGGGGGCTTTTATTGTGAAAAACTATCTTTAAAGGTTGTATGGAGGATTATTTTTTTTTTAGTTTGAAATTGTCATTGAAAGTTTAAAATACCATTATTAGTACGGAAGCCGAGAGGGGTCACAACAAACGCAAACGCCGCAACAAATACAAATGCGACAACACAACAAAAAGCCACAACACACCAAAAAAAGCCACAATTAAAATAGAGTCCCATGGTCATTTCCCTTGTGGCTTTTTATGGTTTGTTGTGGCTTTTTGTTGTGTTGTCGCATTTATATTTGTTGCGGCGTTTGCGTTTATTGTGACCCCTCTCGGCTTCCGTATTACAGAGACGCAGCAGCCTTGTAATTATGATGACCAAAAAAAAAAAAAAAGAATGAAAATCAACTGTGGACATAGTGAGACCAGATAAACATCAGCCAATAGATAACGAGGCTACCTCTTTATCTATTGGCTGTTAGGTTGTCAATCAAACTCCCTACGTTTCTAGTGTAACTGACTTTGCTTTATGCAGCGGTTCTTAGAGGCTTTTTAAAACTGTCGCTTCGTCGCAATTCGCACAAAGTTTGTCGCGATGGCGGACGAGATTCCACGACCAGTTCGCCGCAAAAGAAAGTCTGTTTTTGAGGTCCCTGAAAGAAGAAAAGAAGGAGATAAGGAGCGAAGACAAACGCGACTGAAGCAGACGAAGGGTCTAAAAACTGACGCGCCGGTCGCTAAATTATTTCTAGACAGGTCACTTCAACTAATTCTGAACACGCACTGGATGTAAACAAGCATGATTTCTAGAGTAAAGAGGCTGGAGGAGGTGTTTCTACTGAGGAGCTGAGGAGGAGGAAGGTGGTGTCACACATGCACAACATTTGAAAAAGGACTGTCACTGTATTTCACTTTCCTTAAAAAATCCTCTATACAACCTTTAAAAACATGCACTCTTGCTGTGAGTGGAGTTAACTCTTCGCAGATATCACCTGTAAACTTTCCTGGTGGCGTCTAATGCTTGTTTCTATGGAGACTGAAAAGTTTTATGCCATACTTTGGAGTACAGGAGCCAAAGCATTAACATATCCATGAAGGTAAGTCATTTGTGGGCCCTCTACCAGAAAAGTTATATAACGCAAATTTAAAGTACATGTGACAAGGTTAGGGTGACCACATTTTCAAGATTCTAAACTGGGACACACCCGGGTTTAAATCTTTTGTATGAATATAATAGTAAAAAGAGAACGTAAGGTTGTGCATTCTTGTGTCAGTCATAATTTAAGGAAGCCTGATTCATCAGCCGGTTTCACTTTATACAAACCGTCTGACCTCACAGCGTTAGGATTCATTCGCTCGACGGTAGGCAGGTACTTTTTTTATTTAACCAATCGCTGCTATTTGATTGTGACATATGCAATGCGGCACTAACAGGACTAACTGGTATATTAAGCTTTTCCCAAATCCCGTAGGAAGAAGGACAATAACGTCTTTGCTCTTGATAAAATTCACCAAACATTCTCTTTGTTCCGGCTTTAAATCCTCGGGAATCGTTGCCAACACAGAATGTCTGGTTCTTAGTCCTGGTTTAGACCTGGTTTAGTCCTGGTTCAGTCCTGGTTTAGACCTGGTTTAGTCCTGGTTCAGCTCTGGTTTAGTCTTGGTTTAGACCTGGTTCATTCCTGGTTCAGTCCCCCTGGTTCAGTCCTCTGTTCAATCCTGGTTTAGACCTGGTTAAATTCTGGTTCAGTCCTGGTTTAGTCCTGGTTTAGACCTGGTTTAGACCTGGTTTAGACCTGGTTTAGACCTGGTTTAGTCCTGGTTTAGACCTACTTTAGTCCTGGCTCAGTCCTGCTTCAGACCTGGTTCAATCCTGGTTCAGTCCTGGTGTAGTCCTGGTGTAGTCCTGGTTTAGTGCTGGTTTAGTCCATATACGGCACAAACGTTCGGCATCTTCGCTCACTGATTGTTATTTGACGATCAGCGACAGTTATTTTGTTGAGAGTAACTTTAAAGTGCTGCAGTAGTGGTGTAATGTTTTACATGTTAAACGCAGTAATATTGTAATGTAACAAATTACTTCTTCCCTGATTGGCTTGCAGACCGTTTAGTATATTCCAATTTCTGATGCTGGAGAAAAATGAAATTGAGCAGAGGCACTAGGTGGCGCCAGCCTGGATAAATCTGAGGGACTTCTGTTCCTCTATTTTTTGGCTTTATGGTCTTTCACAAACACAGATTTCTATATTTTGGCTAAACAAATGATAATTTATGCTCCTTTTTACTGAGGATCAGATTAGTCAAAAATTGTGATAGTCCTATTCCGACATCCCGTCATTATGACATGCCTTTATTTAGAAATGCTGGATTTCTGACAGTTTTTAGTATTGTATTCTGACATTTTTATTTATTTATTTTTTTCAGAGTAGCGCTGGCAATATTATATTAGATATTTTCCCGATTAATCCAAATTGTGATGGTCCTGTTTTAGTCCTATTTTAAAGTTGATGTAGTCCTGGTTTAGTTTTAGTTTAGTCCTGGTTTAAACCTGGTTTGGATCCAATTGGTCAAAAATGGGGACACCCGGAACATTTCTTGTATAAAACTAAGACAAATCACTGGTTTTGTATAAATCTGCTGGGGCAGGGGACACGGAGCTCAAAACTGGGATTGTCCCGGGTCAATAGGGACATCGGGGAACCCTGAACAAGGTAGTGACGGGACTACATCATATCATGGCATTTCAACCAACTACTAATAAGTGCAGCATGTTCAGTTCAAAGGACACAAGTAAGGGGCTGTCTGATTGTGTGAAATGAGCTGTTTCCGTGGATTTCATACAAGAGGCGAGCTATGGGGCTTGTTTTGACATTTGAGATGCTACAGGTATATTTTTTTTTAGTTTTTTTACATCATATGTCTCAGCAAAGACCTTCCAGAAGAAATACTTTGAGGGAATGGACCATTTGGTCGCCAACCAAAACACCAGAGCGGAGTAAGAACGAAGCCTTTCTTGTTGTGTTCACCTGGCGCCCCCTGGAGGCTTCTGTGATGCTGCAGGACACACAGAGGAGGGACACTTTTGACTCTTCCTCTCCTCAAACTGCCCTGACACAGGTCTGCTGAAACTACCTGACCAGTCCTCCTGCTAAACTGACTTGAGACCTTTGACCTGCTGAGACACAAAGACCTGCAGCGTAAATAAATATCGCCGCGGCAAAACTTGAATTTCCCTCTGGACTGATGCAAAACGATGATAAATATTGACCACGGCTACTATCCAACAAAAATAAGTAAAAATTAGAAAAACATGAAAACCTGTCATGAGCATTTTAAGTACAACGACAGCAAAGCAAGCCACCGCATACTGAAGAGAAACAACAACGATCAGCGCATTGTTCCACAGACTTCAAGGTCCAAAAATGTGTCTGCAACGGGTTGAAAACGTGACTCCGGAGCAGAGAGTTTGACTTCAAATGGGCGACCGAGATCAACAATGTACTTTTTCCATTACAAAACAAGACAGTATGTGACATTTAAGGGCATCCAAAACAAAGAACAAGAATGCGCCCATCACAGCGAGACAATGCTCAGACAACATGAGATAAATGCAACCGTAGACAGCATAAGTGAAATGATGTCACTCGGGTTTGTGTTTTGTTTCATTCGCACATGTTTAACAGGCAAACCCAACATTTTTAGGCTGATTTCTTCTCTTGAACACACTCTGGCTACGTTTACGGCGAGATGAATCACCGTATCGCCGTATCGGAAACTATCTGCGTCCAGACACGTCGTTTCTGTGTCCACAAGCCTTCCCTATTCACACGCTAAATGACACAGCTCAGTGGAATATGAGTGTTGTTTCTGTGACAGAGGGGTGTTCTGCTGATGGTGAGTCTGTTCTCTGCTTCTGTCACGTTGGAGATGGTTCATGTTAAACTTTTCAGTGATTATACGTCTGCAGGTCAGACGCATAGACCGTATATATGAATGGACATATATTTTAGCCTCTTAGTGTTTTGGCAGAAAAAGTTCGGCATCTTCGCTCGCTGATTGTTATTTGATGATCACCGACAGTTATTTTGGTGAGAGTAACATTCAAGTAAAGCAGTAGTCGTGTAATGTCTTACATTTTAAACAAAGTAATATTGTAATGTAACAAATTACTTTGGCCTGACAAGTCACAAAAAACACGTTACCATTTTGAAGTAACTTATCTGCATAGGTCTACTGTTCGTGCCACCTCCATTTCATTCATTTATTTATGTGTTTGAGCCAAATACAACAAAAACAAGGATATTTATGGGCCCGGTCAAGCAGAAGTAAACAGCAAGACCAAAAATTCAAGTTAATGCATCTGATATAAAAATGTATTGAACAGATACATATGTACTCTAGTTTATGAAACTGTTGACCTTTTTTCTGTACCATTTTTGGTTCTAAAGTTCCATATGTTTTAAACAGACCATGAATGAAACATGGAACAAAAATTATTTCCTAAATTTCAAAGACCTGCAAATCATGTAAATAAATGGATGTATTTCATCATATCTTGTGTTATTCCATCTTTGAACTGTTGATGAAGGTACATGATTTAAAAAAAAAAAAAAAAGTATTTAAAATGAAAAAAAAATTAGCTTGGAAGGACTGACATTTTATAGAAATTGTTTCCTTTCATTTTGAAGTAATATTAAAGTATTCAGAAGAAAAAAACAGACAAATTATGTAAAATCCTGCACCTTCTACTTGCTTGTACAATTTTCCCTCCGTTACCATGACCTTTCTTAATAAAAAAATCTCATGACTCAAAAAGTAAGAGGTTTTTCAACCTAATCTTGTACCATATGGTAGAAAACTATATGAAGCAAATATTCAAACCAGTTTGTTAAGGATATGGAAGTGAGAACCAAGAGTTATCACTGTTTGGATTTATTGCCCAAAAAGTGCTGCATATTTCATTCCCTCCGTTACCAACATGAGTTTTTAAAATTTTTTTGTCTTGAACTTGAAAGAATATCACAGGTTTAACTTGACCCTGTTGGAGTGTAACTCTTTCCTACATTCTGATACTTTACTTATTTCAATAGTCCCTCTAGTTTCTGAATAAGAGACATTTGAATGTCAAAAATCTGCCCCTGTTTCCCTCCGTTACCACTTGACCAGACCCGTATGTGAACATATTTGGGACCTGGTGCTCAAAAGGAGTAGGATGAAGTTTAAAAAATTGTTGTACATAATCACGTGGTTCACACTTAACATATACATACATACATACATACATATATGCATCAAAGATATCCAGTACATATATTCAACATAAATATTTATACACATATGCATAACATGCATATACATACATGTAGGGCTGTCGCAATAACCGCAGAAATGAATCACCGCGGTACTAAGAGGTCTACCGCGGTGGATATTGGGCCACTGCGCTCACCGCACGTGACCAGTGTGACCCGACCCAGAGCCCTGAACAGGTCCACCCTGCACCCGCCCGGACCCGTTAACATACCACCTTTACCACCTGCTCCACATGCTCGTGCTAGGGGCTCTCTCTCTTAAGTCCGTGGGTACCCAACCTGGTGCATTACTCCACACACCCTGTATCCACATGACAACCAAGGTACATGTGCATCTACGCAACAAGTGCATCATCAGAGTTTTCAGTGCTGCTGGAAATCCTGTAACTCTGGGGGATGTGGGGTGGGGGGAGGGGGTGTGATATCATCACATACTGCACTGTTGAGCCGCTATACTGCACCGCAGGAGAAATACCCTAACTGCGACAGCCCTACATACACACGGAAATATATTTTCATTTATGGTCCTACTAACTAATAATAATGTTAACATAGGCACAAAGTTTATTGTTTATTGCTTGTTATGATTGTTTATTTTCATCATTTCAAGTCAGATAAACTAATATTAATGATAAAGAGGACATGAAATGCATTGTTTATGATCATACCAAGATAAAAAAAAAAGTTTTGTTAAAGAGATGCATGTGTTTAGTTAATAGTCAGGGTTTGGACAATGGGCCTAGTCTTCTTGGTATTTCTGTAAGATTAGATTTTGATTTTGTTTTTTGAAGTTCACCAAGTTCGTACAAGCTTTGATATGATCATCTAAACTGTTCCAGAATCTACTCCATGTCTGCTTTTGAGAGTGGTTTAAGAGAATTGTTTTTTTAAATTCATTTGACCTCTCAGGTTGTATTTGAATTCATTTGTGAAGAACAGTTTTTGACTATTCTCTGGAGGCTGGTTGGCATTTTGAAAACAGTGTAGTAAGAGTGATAAGTTTGTATTTCTATTTCGTTTAGGATTAGTGCGATTGATCACTATTTCTTCCATGCCAAAATTACAATTACATAACTTTTTATTACTACCAAATGTCCGTGTAGCTTTAATGTACACTCCACACATGTGCCCTACAGTTACCCCCTTGGCTCACGTTCGCTTGCTCACCCCTTTGTGTTCCCGCTTGTACCCGCACCTTTTGACCTGAAACCCGACTCCGCCCGCCCCCATCACCGCAGCGACCGTCCTCCCCCGTCCGCCTCTCCGTGTCCCGCTAACACCGGATTCACCTCTTCCCCTCCGTCCAACCTCTCCCCGTTCTCACCCCCTCCCCTCCGTCGCCCCTTCATCACCGCCGGCCCCGTAACCCGACACCGGCCCTTTAAACGCCACCCCCCCCCCGCCCGCGCTCTGTGTTTTAACTCGCCCATAACTTCACACGCCGATGAAATGAACTACGGCCCCGGCTCGCTGTCACTGTTTGGAAATGTTGGCCAAAAGGAAATGAATACGCTTTCAGGTTATTGAGGATTTTTTTTTAATTGATACTATAAAGTTGCGCTGTGTAACATTTCGATTAAGGGTCCGTCACCTTCTTGTTTCTATAGATACGTCGTTGCTCTGCCCGGAATGTTCCATAGTGTGACATTAAACAGCTCTACCTTACATTTACTCAATTACAATAGATGCATCATGAATTTTGGACTTCCGGGCATTGAATGCATATTGGGAAGGATTTTCCGAAAAACTGAGCATCAAACCTCCATGTTTGTTTTCCCAGTGGGATGTGTCTATTGACAAAGTCAGTCTTTTCTAGTCTTTTGAACCATATCACTTTTGTTTCTGGTTCTGATATTGTCATATTTTAGTTTTGGGATTCAGACATTATAATTGTGTGGTTGTTGGATCCTAACAGCAGAAAACGGCTCAAGAAATTTGTTTGCAAACTTCATAACTGCAAAAGGGAATCAGATGTGTGACTGCAAACCTCTGTTCAAACTGTTTTTCTTCCCAACGGAATTGAAAAATAGTGAAAGGTGAAGGTGATGGGCAGGACTGATCCACAGGAAGAACCAAAAAGGAAACCGTTGACTGCCTACATCATCCTGAGTTTGCAGCGAACATTTGGTATGTATATGTCACACAAAAAAAAAAGCACACATAATCCACCAAGTCGTGTCCTTTAGTCCGACAGAAGCTGGTCACATCAGCGGCACAAGGAGCGAGCTGTTTTTTTCAGCATTAATAGTTTATGCAAATTAGCTATGCGGTTTTAAGTGTCATTTCTGTAAAATGTAAACAAATGTGATCAAAGCTGAATTATATGATCAAATGGGCTCATGTGGCTCTACAGTGGTTATAGTTTATATCTTGTAATGCAGAATCTGTTGGGTTTGATCTGTGCAGTGGATTGTGGGATATCTCACAGCTCCTCACCGCTGATTCAACCTCCCGAGCTTCCGACGCTAAAGCTCATGGTTGTTTGTATTTTTCCTGGTTTATTCATTTAGATTAAGTTAATTTTTGCGCTTCCGCATTTGTAAGATTATGTCAAGAAACCGGGACACTCCAGTTGATCATGTACATATGTGATATGAGTGTCCCGGTGTCTCAGCGCGCATGTAAACGCAGTATCCTGAATACTGCAATAACCAGGATATGACTAATAACCGGGATACTGATGTGCATGTAAACACACTCAGTGACCCGTGTGCTTCAGTGGTGGTACAGTAAATCCTGTGCTGTTGTGTGTGTTTCAGTGTTGGAGTTGCTCGTGTGCCTCTCACTCAGTCTTAAAGATGTTACAGATCCACAGTAACAGTGTTTAAAGGCTGTGGTGTGTTAAAGGTTATGGGGCCTTCACACCTTCACGTTCTATTGTAAACCTTAACGGGCTGTCTCTGTGGAGCCCTCTGTTACTGTCAGACACGGATTATACAACTCTTATATACTAGGACACATTATTTGGTGTTTGCTTTTGGCTGTTTGTGCTTCAAGGTCTTATATTATGCAAAACTGACTCCTGTGAGCTTTAAGGCTATGTTCAGACTGCAGGACTTAATGCTCAGTTTGGATTTCTTGTTTTTTTGTGAGGTTGTTCACCTTTCCAATTAAATGTGTCTTGTATGTGATCTCCAGTGTGAACTTTAAATGCCCCAAAAGTGTCCTCCACTGGAGACACAACGACGTTAAGGAAGTCGCCTAAACATGGGCGCAGCATTGAGCACTTGGAGATTTAAAAGTTGCTGTCGTACCGGAGCCAGAACATGTACAGCTTATTTGTTTAAAGGAGGACATTGAGAAGGAGAAGGACGAGGTTTTTGGTCATGGCATTTTGTGGGGCAGTGACAGCAACGTCCATAGAAAGGAACCTGTGGGTCGCAGTCAAGAGTGGAGGGATCTGCTTTGCTGCTTCACTGACACACAGTTCATACTCTGGAACTAAGACATGGTTGTGTAGATTGAATGAATGCACTTTGGTCATTCAGACTGAAGTCACATGTCAAAAGATCGGATATGTATCGGTTTTAGGAGCACATATCCAAGTGTCCTGGGTCACATTTGAAATAATTGGATCTGAGTCGTTCAGACTGTCATTAAAAGATCAGATACAGGTCGTATGGGGCAAAAAAACAGACTTCACTTCAGGCTGTAGTCTGAACGACACTTGGATATGTGGTCAGACTTCAGACTGAACGGCCAGGAAGTGCTAATCCCTCCTACACGTCAGAGTCTCATCAACGGAGGGAAAGCGGGGATCGCGTGTTTATTAATATTTGGGGGGATCACTGTATTCAGGCCAATTTAGACGGGTCTTATAAGAACAGGGTAGTTTTGGAAATGATTGCCAAAGAAATGTCCGAGTGTTATGCCCCGGGAGTTACTCTTTAAAGCTGCAGTGTGTAACTTTTGTAATGGAGGGTCTGCAGATTTTATTGCTTTTCCTGGAATATTCTAGCCAGGCTGGTGCCAACTCGTGCCTCCGCTCAATTTAATTTCTCTCCAGCGTCTAGGTCAGGAATCAGAATACACCAGACACTACACAAGAATCACGGAAGTGCAAGTCCGGGCACCAGCCAATCAGCGAAGAGCCACACATTCTGTGTTGGCAATGATTCCCAAGATCGAGGATTTAAAGCCGGTGTGAGATAGTATTTTGACCCCCACAGTATACTGACCCAGGGGTCAACATATCGCTGTAGTAAAGTGACCCCCCCTATAGATTTTGACTCCCCTTATTTTTTCTTTAGTAGTTACTTATCTGATCATTATTTCTCATGTCAGTTACTTTTATTATATGTTGCTACATATTCATGATCTTTTCAGGTATTTTAAGGAATGTTTTGATGGAATGAGTTGGTACTTTGAGGAAATGTAACGTATTGTTAAAATTGCATATACAGAGCAATCTTGTCACTTTTTTTATTATATTTTACATTGTTATAGTTTTTAGTTTGTTATGTTCAGATAATCCACATGTAATTTTAAGTGAAGTTATTGATTACAGAAACCATTTAACAAATCTTCTCCTATCATCTATTTAACTTCTCTATTGATTCCAAATCATTATACATCACTTTGATGACCTAACTCATTAATAACTACTTATCTCATTTTCAGTCAAATATGTTTAAACAACTAAGTCATTTTTAACATTCAAAAGTTATAATCAACAAAAAAATGCATCTGAGTTCTTCAAAAAACACTTTTAAATATGTCAATATATTTTAATTTGCAGATATAGTATTAATATTCAAAGTTTGTCTATAGAATTCAAGTTCTTTATTAATAAAATATAGATTTTCATAGGGGGGGTCAATATTCTATGGGGGGGGGGGGGGGGTCAACATACCATAATAGGATTCTGACCATACTATATGGTATGTTGACCCCGGGGTCACCTCACCTCAGGGTCAAAATACTTTACCACACCTGAACAAAGAGAATGTTTGGTGAATTTTATCAAGGGGAAAGACGTCATTTTCCTTCTTCCTATGGGATTTTGGGAAAAGTTTAATATACCAGTTAGCCCCGTTAGTGACACATTACATACATCACGACCAAATAGCAGCGATTGGTTAAAAGAAAAAGTACCCGCCTACTGTCGAGCGAATGAATCCTAATGCTGCGAGGTCACATGGTTTCCACGAAGTGTAAACCGGCTGATGAATCAGGTTAGGAATATTCCACAGTATAGCATCAAAAATACACTGCTTTTACATTTATTTTTGTTTTGGTGAAGGTTTTTACTGCTCAAAAATACCTTGAAAAACAAGCGTATGGGCTTGCCTTTCCATAGATCTGACTTGTAACTTGATCCTGGTTGTGCCATCTTTGCAAACAGTTTGCTGAAGTTTAATCCACTGTGGAACATTATTGCTATCTCCATGGGGACCAGCAGGTGACAATCCACTCCATCGGAAAGATACACATTACACGTTTAATTTAGTACTGTTCTCAAATACTTTCTCGAATAACTTCTTCAACCTCTACTTTGTACTTCTACTCGAGTAACATTATTTTGAAGTAACGTTTCTCTTACTTGAGTACAGTTTTTGGCTGCTCTCCCTCTTCTAAATCACTATAAACACCAGTACATTTCCACCTCATGTTCAGGCGGTTTTGTGAAACACGAGTCGTCTTGAATGCACCAGGCGTTCACTTTTCCCACCTCGCTCCAGTGCCGTATATTCTCACATTCTCCGCAGTTATCAGGTTCTCAGATGTTTGGAGGAGGGGGTCCGGGGTGGAGAGGGAGTGTGATCGGCCCCGTGTAGACCCCTGCTCTGAGGGTGACCTACAGCCCGTGCAGTAACTTAACGCCCGCCTGAGTCCAACCAGAGTCCAAACAAACCGGAGCAAAGCAGGTTCACGTTAAGGCTGAGTTTGGGACTGGAATGATCATCTTAAAAGGCCCATATATTTTCTGATCTGTGTTCTAATGGTTCCTCATTGCAAACCAGGACTAAACCAGAACTAAACCAGAGACTAAACCAGGACTAAACCAGGACTAAACCATAAACTAAACCAGGACTAAACCATAACTAAACCAGGACTAAAACCAGAGACTAGACCAGGACTAAACCAGAGACTAAACCAGACTAAACCAGGACTAAACCAGAGACTAAACCAGGACTAAACCAGGATTAAAACAGGACTAACCCAGAGACTAAACCAGGACTAAACCAGGACTAAACTAAAGACTAAACCAGAGACTAAACCAGGACTAAATTAAAGACTAAACTAGGATTAAAACAGGATTAAACCAGAGACTAAACCAGGATTAAACCAGGACTAAACCAGGACTAAACCACAGACTAAACCAGGACTAAATCAGAGACTAAACCAGGACTAAACCAGGACTAAACCAGAACTAAACCAGGACTAAACCAGAGACTAAACCAGGACTAAACCAGGACTAAACCAGGACTAAACCAGAGACTAAACCAGGGCTAGCACGCAGCCCCTCAGAATGGGGCTTGGGGTCTGGTCCTTGGTCTTGTGCCGTCCTCCATGTGCTGGTTCCAGACAGTGCCCCAGTGCACGATGGACTGGGACCGAGCAGTTCCGTGCCATCCTCTGCGCACTGGTTCTGTGCAGGGAAAGCGAGAATGCGCTGTGGACTGCTGGTCCAAGCAGGCTGCTCTGGTCCGCGGCTGGTTCTGAGGTGGTGCAAAGCATCCGGACAGAGGAGTGAATCCAGTTTGGTTGGTTATATGTTGTTTTGAGCATTCGTCCTCATCCGTCGCACATTTGGTTCTTCCTGGGGAAAGCGCTTCTCAGCTTAAAACAGGGCATTTTTAAAAGATGAATCATTGGCATAAAATTATTTAGTTAATTAATAGCCTAAAATAACAAATGCTGGTTGCTACATGGAAGATGGGACCTCTCTGAGTGTGCAGGTCCTGAACAGGGGTACACACCCCCAATTTTTGACTCACTCTGGAGCCACACGTTCGCACATTGGTACTTGCTCTGATCTTTGTGTATTACATTCTCTGTATTGGCCATTGTTTGCAAAATAATTCTAAAATGAGTCACATCTGCATCTGGACAACAATCTGTTATTGCACTGGAGTGGTATAGAGTGACATTTCAGAGTGTCCTCTCCCATGATGCATTTTGAATAGATGGTTGGACCTACTGTCTATGATTTGGACCTGAGTTCACGTTCACACCAGAGGAACTACACCCGAGTTTAGCAAACCAGAACTGACACCAGGACTGAGACCGGTTTAGTCCAGGTTCAGTTCTGGTTTAGACATGGTTTAGACCTGGTTTAGTCCTGTTTTAGTCCTAGTTCGGTCCTGGTTCAGTCTGTATGCGGCGCAAAAGTCCAGCATCACAGTTTAAGTTATGGAAACGGAAAACGGCTGTTATCCATTTTTTCCCCATTATTCATTTAACACAAAATCGAAAACTGAAAAAACAAATCCGTTTTTTCATTTTGGTTTTGGAAACAAAAAATGAAAATAAAAGTTGTTTTTTTTTTCCTCGTTTTCTTATTCCTGGTTTTATTTTGAAAAACAAATGAACGAATGATACACGGATTCACTTTTGTATAACGTGTGTCCTTAACTCCAGGTCTAGTATCATCTCCGTTGAACGTACAGTAAGAGTCCTGTGAAACCTCGCTCTGAACTTTTGCCTTGTGCGCCGGCGGTGACCCTGGAGTAACTCGGTGAAGGCAGCCAGTAAAACCGTGAGGAACCAGGGGCCGTAACTTGACATTGTGCTGGTTTGTTTGGATAACCTTTGCACACGGCTCTCTCCTCGCCGCTCAGTATTTTACGTTTACGACTCCCATGGACCCCCCGCCCCCCCCTCCCCAGCCCCCCTCCCGCCCTCCCCACCGCCACACAGACACGTACGCACACACACACACACACACACACACACACACACTGTTTTCAGAGCATTTACGCCCAACAATAACTACCAGCAGTGAAGGGGACTACTGTATTGTGAGGGCTGCGTGGAGATCTTATGAAATGTTTCCGGACGGAGATGGATGAGGACTAAACCTGAGCCCAGAGTCCCAGAAGGAGGAGTCCGGGCCGAGTCCACACACAATTGAGCGTAACGCATGAATAAATGTAATTGTTATTGAATATATTTAAATGGGTTTTTCCATAAACTTTGAAACACCATTTGCACTAGACTAGAACATAACCAGAGCTGCAGTATCCGACAGGGAAGGGTTATAGTTCTATTAAGGCGGACCTCTTCTGAACGGTTATTTCTGTTGAGTAACCTTTAATCACCTTAATCAATCAATACCAGGGCTGGGTATCATTAAGAAGTTGCCGATATGATACATACCTCGATACATAGGCCTCGATATGATACATTTTTCGATACAGTGCACTTTTTATTCGATACACTTCAGTGAAAAAAAGACTAAATCATAGGTGTGATACTAAAAGTCGACTGCGGCTACATTCACACTGCAGATTCAAGTGACCCAAATTAGATTTTTTCACCCATGTGCGACCTGTATCTGATCTTTTAATTAAAGGTTGTATGGAGGATTTTTTTTTGTTTCAAATTGTCAATGATAGCATTATAGAGGTGCAGTAGCCTTGTAATTATGATGACCAACAAAAAAGAGAATAAAAATTCATCAACTCTGGATGTGGTGGGCTAAACATTTGCCAATAGATAACGACACTTGCCTCGTTATCTGTTAGCTGACAGGCTGTCAATCAATCTCCCTACGTTTCTAGTGTAACTGACTTGCCTGCGCGCTGCCGTTACGTGGTTTACGTACGTCTGTCACACAGTCCACAGACACAAGACGCACAGACGCTGTTTACTCCACCAACGCAACAGTTCTTAGCGGCTTTTTTTGACCTATATCTTCCTCGCAGTTAGCACAAAGTTTGTTGCAATGGCGACAAGAATCCAGGAGCAGTTAGCCGCAAAAGAAAGTCCATTTTTGAGATTGCTGAAAGAAGAAGACAAGGGGAAAAGCAGCGAAGCCAAACTAAGGTGATTCTTGAAGATTCATTCCAGCGATGGCGCGACTGAAGCAGACGCAGGGTCTAAAGACTGACGCACTTGGTCGCCAAATTACTTCCTGGACAGGAAACTTCTGCTTATTATGAAAACGTACTTTATTTCCAAGAGCTAGACAAACGTTTTTCAGGACACGAAAGCGATATCCTATGTCTGAAAACGTAATTTTCAAGGCAAAGAAAGAGTCCGCTTGCTGCTGCGTGTTGTAGCTAGTTCATTCGCACTGAATCTCCGCGCACCTTCTCTGCTCCTGTCCCCGCTGCCCGTTCCGCTCTTCCCCCTGCTCCTCACTTCTCCGGGCACGGAATCTCCGCGCACCGCTCCCCTCTCCCTCTCCTCTCTCCCTCTCCTCTCCTGCTCCGCTCTTCTCCCTGCTCCTCACTTCTCGTCTGTAAACAAACCTGTTTCTGGCGTAAGGATGAGGCGGGAGGAGGCGTTTCTACGTAGGAGCTGTGGGGGAGGGGGGGTGGTTTCACGCATGCGCAACATTTGAAAAAGGACAAACAGTCGCTGGATTTCTCGTTCCTTGGAAAATCCTCTATACAACCTTTAACAACACAGATGCGATTTTTTCAAATGCGACCCAGACCACCTGGATATGTGCTCCTAAAACCGATACATATCTGATCTTTTAACATGCGACTTCAGTCTGAACGGCCAGGTCGCATTCATCCCACCTACACGTCATCAACAACCGGCAAACGTCTCTGGCTGCGACTCCACACTCACATGTTCCTGGTTTAGTCCCGGTTCAATCCTGGGATCAGTCCTGGTTCAGTATGAGGCGCAAAAGTCCAGTATCGCAGTTTAAGTCACGGAAACGGGAAACGTTATCTGTTTTTTCCCATTATTCATTTAACACAAAATTGAAAACTGAAAAAACAAATAAATTTTTTCATTTTGGTTTTGGAGACAAAATTATTAATTATTTTTTTTTTTCATTTTCTTATTGGTTTTAGTGTCACAAACTCATGAGAATCCATCTTGGTGGCTGCTGTTATGATAGAGCCGGACAGGCGGAGGGCGACCAATCACAGAGCAGCATTGAGGTGAAGAGACAAAGAGACCAATGGGTTCGGTCAAGTGGTAACGGAGGGAAACGGGGCAGATTTTTGACATTCAAATGTCTCTTATTCAGAAACTAGAGGGACTATTGAAATAAGTAAAGTATCAGAATGTAGGAAAGAGTTACACTCCAACAGGGTCAAGTTAAACCTGTGATATTCTTTCAAGTTGTTGACAAAAAATTTAAAAACTCATGTCGGTAACGGAGGGAATGAAATATGCAGCACTTTTTGGGCAATAAATCCAAACAGTGATAACTCTTGGTTCTCACTTCCATATCCTTAACAAACTGGTTTGAATATTTGCTTCATATAGTTTTCTACCATATGGTACAAGATTAGGTTGAAAAACCTCTTACTTTTTGAGTCATGAGATTTTTTATTAAGAAAGGTCATGGTAACGGAGGGAAAAGTAACGGAGGGAAAATTGTGCAAACAAGTAGAAGGTGCAGGATTTTACATCATTTGTCAGTTTTTTTCTTCTGAATACTTTAATATTACTATTTCTATAAAATATGTCAGTCCTTCCAAGCAAATTTTTATCATTTTAAATACTTATATATATTTTTTTTAAATCATGTCCCTTCATCAACAGTTCAAAGATGGAATAACACAAGATATGATGAAATACATCCATTTATTGACATGATTTGCAGGTCTTTGAAATTTGGGAAATAATTTTTGTTCCATGTTTCATACATGGTCTGTTTAAAACATATGGAACTTTAGAACCAAAAATGGTCCAGAAAAAAGGTCAACAGTTTCATAAACTAGAGTACATATGTATCTGTTCAATATATTTTTATATCAGATGTATTAACTTGAATTTTTGGCCTTGTTGTTTACTTCTGCTTGACCGGGCCCCAATATAACATGGTGACGCCAAAAGACTTATTTAAGCCCATTTTAACGTCAAATACAGACTGTTTCGACGGAAGAGCTTTGTGCATTTGTGGCTTTTCACTCAACTGGATTCAACTAAAGTTTGGTTTTAAAGCTTCAACCAATCAGGTTCAAATAGTCGTCATGGTGCTGTTTTCTGATCTCTTTCAGTGAGAGCCGTTTAGATTGATAATGTGAAGAACTCAGTTGGTGTGAGCCTGGTTTACCTGCCTCCAATTTCATTTTCTTCATCTGTGAAACTTGTAAGATTTGGCAGCATTGTGTAACCACTTTGGTCCAAATGAGAAAATTACAATTGCTCGCTAGTGTGATGTGCAGCTATCCACAGGAGCAGCTCAGATCATTGTTGTGATGGTGTTTGCGGCGACGTCAGCTCCCACTGGACACCACAGTTTTCAAACACGGAAGTCGGTGCACTTGTTTCTTTTAAGTTGTTTTAGCTTAATATTGTGATTAAAATGTCCAAATTAGAACATAAAGATCCACGGGAGTCAAATATTAATAGTTAAATAGCAAACATAAGGATAGTAGGTCTTAAAAAAAAAGAAAAATATTAAAAGCTGATTAGAAGTGGACATTTTTCTGATATTTAAACTTCAACATTTAAATAATTTCCATTGGGTTTACCTCGTACAGTGTTGGGGAGTAACGGATTACATGTACCAGAGTTATGTAATCAGAGTACAAATTATGAGTAACTGTATTCAGTTACAGTTACTGTTTCAATGAGTGGTAATTGGATTACAGTTACTTTGTTGAAATAAATGGATTACACAGAGGTAGTCTCCTGTTCTTACATTTTGGGCTAAACCAGGACTAAACCAGGACTAAAACCAGGACTAAATCAGGACTAAAACCAGGACTAAATCAGGACTAAAACCAGGACTAAACCAGAACTAAAACCAGGACTAAACCAGGACTAAAACCAGGACTAAACCAGGACTAAAACCAGGACTAAATCAGGACTAAAACCAGGACTAAACCAGGACTAAATCCAGGACTAAATCAGGACTAAAACCAGGACTAAACCAGAACTAAAACCAGGACTAAACCAGGACTAAAACCAGGACTAAATCAGGATGAAAACCAGGAATAAATCAGGACTAAATCAGAACTAAACCAGGACAAAAACCAGGTCTAAACAATATGACACCTACAGTAACAGCAGGTGGACATAATTTAAAGCAGCAGTGATCTCATATAAAAATCATTTCTCTATCAGTATTTTTAATACGGTTAAGGACGGTCTTTATGCAGACAAAACAAAACATCTTATGTTCAGATCCTCGTCTTTGCTTCTCTCCAGTAAAACAAAAGTCTGTTCATGGAGACTTGGGCTCAACAGACAATTTGAAGAAAACAAACAAGAAGTTTCAGGATGTTGTTGCTTCATTCATGTAGTTTTAAAAATCATGACAATTTCAAGTAATCCAAAGTATTCAGATTACATTACTCACTTGAAGTAATTTAATGGATTACGTTACAAACTACATTTTGGGGTATGTAATCTGTAATCTGTAGGGGAATACAGTTTAAAAGTCACCTTCCCAACACTGTCTCGTTTCACCTGAATAGTGTTACGCAAAAAAAGAAAAATGGTACAATAAAAAATAAAACCAAGATATAAATTTCAGTTTTCAGTGCTAAACAGAACGTGTCAAAGCAGAGCCCTTGATGAGAACAGGAGCAGTTTTGGCTCATAAACCTCAGATACTTAACCCCCTCAGTCCCATGGCCCTGTCTTCACACTTTGGCTCGTTGCTCTCTCACCTGACCCAACACCCTCCTGAGCGGCGTAAAACATTATAATGACAACGTTTTTCAATCTCTTCTTCAAAGAAACTCCACAAAGTTAGCAGAGAAACAGGACATTCGTCACTGAGCTCTTCTGAGAGCCCTGGAGTCCTCTGCTCTGTGAGGCTCAGATCGCATGTCACGGTGTGAATATTCTGTCATGAGGTGCCGACATTTTAACAACTCAGCTACATCGTTAGAAATCAGTGAGAGGTGGAAGAGCTGCCAAAAACTACTTAAGTAAGAGTAATGTTTCTTCAAAAAGTAGAAGTACAAAGAAGTGGTCAAAGAAATTACTTGAAGGTGCATTGTGTAACTTTTTGTTAAGGGTCCATCACATGTTTGTTTCTATGGATACGTATATCATTGCTCTGGAATGTTCCACGGTATGACATTACAAAGCTCTACCTTACATTTGTTCAATTACAGGTGGTTTTATAGGTCAAAAATACCTTGAAAAACAAACATTCTGATTGTGAGCGGGGTCTCCTCTCCACAGATCTGACCTGTAACTTGGTCTGGTTTGGTCTCCATGAAGATAGAAAGGTTTAATACCATCTTCAAAGCAGCTGCACAAACCTGAGAACTGACTGAGGCTACGTTTACACAGAGCCGGGTATGTTGAGAAACTAACATCGCCCTCCCTCTGTTTTTCAAAATAACATCATGCACAAAGCATTGTTTTCAAAAAAGTTTTCGTTTACATCAACCCGCATGAAGATGTCATCGAGCGCCGTCATAACTATGCTAAGCCTAAGGACGGCACCTGGATTAGATTCAAATCTGTAGCATTTATTTCATTACAGTTGTAAGTATTACTCAGAAAGACCTTGAAAAACGTGCATTACTGAGCGGGCTCGCCTCTCCACAGATCTGTTAAAGGGCCCATCTCATGCAAAATCTACTTTTCAGAGCTTTCTACCTTCTAAGAGTGATGTGTGGGCCTTGTATATGTCGCTGACTGCTGACAACTTGCCTGCACACGTGACACCTAAACAAAAGCGACAGCATAAGCTCATTGTTCTACACTGCAGTGGACATGATATAATAAGTTGATCTACTAGTGTTTATTAATACTTTTCCAATCAGTAATGTTCAGCTGATGTGGACGTGGTGCTTGAGCTTTGTGCACCTTAAAGTCGTCGTCCGAATCCGGGTCCAACACATGCGGCTGAACACGCTGTATCTCCATGATGAATAAAAGTTTATTCCTACCACTATCAGGGTGCACGTCTGTCTCCCCCTCCCTCCCTGAGATGGGCGGAGGAAGGGCGGCTCACTCAGAGTCTACGTCACGTTTGGAGGGCGGAGCCTGTGCTTTCTCAGGACGGGCAGGGGGAGGAGCAGTAGTCGGCCTTTCATAGTTCCTGGTCTGTGACTGTCTCCAAGAAATCAGTAAGATTTCAGAACTATTGTGTAATGGATGTTCCAAAACCCAAATTGTGCTTGTTTATGTGCAGAAGATACAATGTGAAAAGAGTTATTTTGTATGAGATGGGCCCTGAAAATTGCTGACCTCATTCGTCTCTGGTCATGAATATGATTTTTAGTTTCTCCACTCTAGCTGGAGTTTTTAAAAAGATTCGTTTTCAGAGGCGAATTCACCGTTTGCGTGTCAAAGATGGGTACAAACGAAGGGAAACGTCTCCAAAAAACCTGCGTACATGTAAACCGGGTCTAAAAGTGCACTATGTAACTTTTCTGGTATAGGGTCCGCCCCTTGATTGTGTATCCATGAAAACGGAACGCATTCATCTACATTTCTAAAACCAAACCTTACTTGATAAACTATGATACACGGAATAAACTGATCTGTCTGGAATGTCCCGCAGTATGACATTAACTTACTTACGTTGGCTCTATTCAACTACAGATGTTTGTGCCAGCTGCTTGTCTCCATGGAAATTAAGTTTAATGCGATACTGTGAAACATTCCAGGCAACGCAATCATAGGTCCTAGAAAGTACTACCAAAGATTTTTTTTTTCCAGTTTGAAATTTCAGTATCGTGAAACACTAACGAACCATTAATAAGAAAAGTTGAGTAGTGTAGCTTTAAAAGAAGCATATATTAGTTTAGGGTGGTGAGTTACTGTGACTACCACAAACAAAACACCAACCAAGCCTACGGAAAAAAAAAAGAATTCTTATTTATTTTCCTGTAGTTCAACGTCGTACCACTACATTTTCTGTTACGAGGTGCAGACGTTTTAACAACCAACTAAAGTCAATAGAGATTAGGTCAAATGAATGTTCCGGAGACCAAAATACAAGCAGTGGGGTGTAATCTGCGTCGGGTTTTATGGGGACAGTAAACTAGGCTCTCGTTTGGGGGGAGCGGGTCCAGACTTGGAACTCGGAGCTCCACACGTAGTTAAGATGATTTACAGTGACAGTGTTAAGACCCTTACAGTGTTCTTCATTACTTGTCACATATGTCTGATTTAAAGCTCTGTCTGTGCTCAAATTGGTCCATTATGCGCCGGGAAATAGAGGAAAAAGTTCAGTTGCTTCGAAGCAGATTTCCAAGTTCAGGTTCCCATGATCATATATTTTACTGAAAGCATCACAACAAGTTTTTTTTTTCTCGTGTCTCTAAAGGAGCATTGTGTAAGAAGTCTGGTGGAGGATCCATCAAATGCTCGTCTCGATGGAGATGTTTTCGCTTTGGAATGTTTCACAGTATGGCTTTAAACCTTTTTTATCTTCAAGGAGACCAAACAAGATGAAGTTACGGGTCAGATTTGTGGAGAGGCGACCCCACTCACAATCAGAATGCCTGTTTTTCTAGGTATTTTTGAGTGATAAAACCACCTGGAATTGAACAGTGTTGGAAGTAACGTGTTATAAAAGTAACAAATTACTGTAATGAGTTGCTTTTTGCTGTAATGCAGTAATGTAAGGCATGACAGGGAAAAAAATAATAATATTTTACTTGGTACAAATGTCAGTAAAGCATGTTACAATGCTTTTATAACCTGGATTGAAGTGGTAGGTTTTTTGTTTTTCTTCATACAAATTCTCTAAAATTACTGCGATACCAGCAGCGGTGAAACGCTGGAAACGTGCCCATGTAGACCGTCAGGTGACCATGAGCAAAAGGCGCCCGATCGCACATTGCAGACATCCTGCTCCATGGGCTCAACGTTCTCTCAGAGGTGGTGCTAGATTCCAATTTCTAGACCAAGATTAGTCCTGGTTTGGTCCTGGTTTAGTCCTGGTTTAGTCCTGGGTCAGTCCTGGTTTAGACCTGGTTCAATCCTGGTTCAGCTCTGGTTTAGACCTAGTTTAGTCGTGGTTCAGTTCTGGTTTAGGTCTGGTTTAGTCCATATATGGGTGCAAATGCAAATGTTTCCTTAAATGTGTTGACAAGATCTTGTGTGAATCATTAGAGTGTGAATCATTAGAGTCAGAACAGAAAGACTTAAGATTTAAAGATACAGTTATTTTGTCATGTAGTCTGCGCTGAAATGGAAGGATCATGTTCTATGTAGTTTCTTCCATTTTACTGCATTGTACAGTGTATTACTGTAGTACATTTGAGGATACCACATCACAGTACTTTAGTTACATCCAAAGTAACAAATAGAAGTGGGAGGGATCTGTAAAGATAAAAGTATTTTCATATACCGTATTTTCCGCACTATAGGCCGCGCTCTTAAGCCTCCAACCCCATCAAAAAACGACGACAATCCAGAGCGCCCTGCCCTGTACACGAATCCACTCGGGTGTCCCAGCACGACTTCAGTAAACTACAAAGCCGCACCACCCGCAGCGCACGCAAACAGCAGACAGTGACCGCGTGGCCAAAAACAGCCACAGACACACTCATCCCTCCACGCTGACGAGGAACAGAACAGAGGAACGAACCGAAAAAGTGAGTGCAATGTGCCACTTCTAGACACAACTGAACAACTGAGTCACTGCGAACACGCCGACAATCCGTTGGTCCCAGACACACCCTCCCTACACGCCACAACTGAACAAAGCCCAGAGTCACCGTGAACGAACAAACAAACAAAACCACTCACCCATCACACTGTTGTGTTTCGTTTAAAGTCCGGTGCGGTTTATTTGCGAAAAAAGTTTGAAAATAGACCATTCAATTAATCCAGAGTGCCCTACTGTATAGTGTGGAAAATACGGTATTTTTTAGGAGAAGCATCAAGTCTTTTGAAGTCACAGGCCTAAAGTCCAAGTTAAGTCCCAAGTCTTAGTCCATTTTATCAAGTGAAGTTTCAAGTCCTAAAAATAGTGACTCAAGTCCAAGTCACAACTTGCAAGTCCCAACCTCTGGTAAGCAGTGAATAAGGTCAAAATAAGTCTTCTGTGTACTGTTTGCATTTCATTAGTTGCATTTTACGGTCTAAGAATCAGGAAGGGCATAATTAGCATGCTCGTTGTTAACAAAACTCGGCTCTGGTCTCTGAAATGCGTAAAATGTTCTTATAAACATACCGCAGTGAGTAATGAGTACGCTCTGAATGCATAAGGTAAGCGAGGAAGAACTTTGGACCACTGCAAACCCTTAGAAACGAACTAGTCCTGTTTTTCACGTTTTAAGTCAGTAAAAATAATGTCTGTGGTAGAAATTGTTCCATTCTGTTCCAGTGGAGAAAAAAAAAAGGGCAGATTCGTTTTTGAGGTCTGTTCCCATGGTCATATTTTTTATTTTTAGCGTGACAAAAACAAGTGCAGAATTGTAACTTATATTTGTGTTGAGCCAAAATATGTTTTTGGGGGTTACATTGTTGGAAAGTGGAAAACATTTTTAGAAATAAATTGCCAAAATGTGAAATCTGTCCTTTTTTGTAAACAAGGTCTGATATTACGTAAAAAAGCGACTCTTGTGAGCTTTAAATCATGTTAAAATGTTGTTAGGTCCTCAAAAACAGACCTGGATTTGTTACACATGTTTAAGTAAACATCTCCAAAGCTCCAGATGATTTATTCCACCTTGTGACGTCATGAAGTGATAGTGACATTCTTCTAGAGCCTTACATTATTGATTTGTTTTGGAAAATATGTTGTTGTATCCACTGAGATTGTCAGTGGAAAGTGGAAAGATTGTGACTTTCTTGTGAAGGTTTGTGGAGTTTAAAAACACAGTGAAGCACTTCCTGTATTATCTCTGAAAGCAGGGGTCCCCAACACCTGGGCCGTGGACCGGTACCGGGTCATGAAAGCGCAAACCCCCCTCCAATGCACAGCGTGGACCACATTTTTTTGCATAGACCGCATAGACCGTGCCTCCTCCTGTGTTTCCCCGTGCTTCTAAACCAGCACTAAAATCAGGACTAAACCAGGACTAAGCCAGGACTAAACCAGGACTAAACCAGAACTAAACCAGGACTAAAACCAGGACTAAACCTGAACTAAAACCAGGACTAAATCAGCACTAAAATCAGGACTAAACCAGGACTAAAATCAGGACTAATATCAGGACTAAACCAGGACTAACCAGGACTAATATCAGGACTAAACCAGGACACAGTATGTATTACTCTGTGATGCTCCTTACTCTGGTAGCCGTAATGCTGCTGTAGTTTACTAAAGGCATACTAAGGCTTTGTTCAGACTGCAGGGCTTAATGCTCAATTCGGATTTTTATTTTATTTTTGTGTGAAATCCGATGTTTTTGTGAGGTCGTTCACATTTCCAATTAAATGTGACTTGTATATGATCTCCAGTGTGAACGTTAAATGGCCCAAAAGTGTCCTGCATGTGCACTGGAGACACGATGACGTCAACCGCAGTGAGCGTGCTCTGTGTTTACAGAAGTTGTCCGAACATGGACGCAGCATCGAGCACCTGGAGATTTTAAAGTTCCTCTCGTACCGGAGCCAGAACATGAACAACTTACTTGTTTTAAGGAGGAGATTGAGAAGGAGAAGGACGAGGTTTTTGGCCGTGGTGTTTTGTGGGGCAGTGGCAGCGACGTCCGTAAAAAGAAATATGTGGATGTGGAGATGGAGCCAAGAGTGGTGGAATAGTGATGTGCTTTGCTTCAGTGACACGGAGTTCATTAACAATTTTCGTATGTCGAGAAGAACATTTGTGTACATTTGTGAGCACCTACTTGTGCCACGCTCACAGGAGGAAATACATCTTTGACAGCCTATTGCTGTGAACAAACACATTGGCGTTGGGCTGTATTGGCTTGTAACAGGTGTTTGTTACCGGACAACAGCCAACCTCTTTGGCATTGCCAAGTCCACCGTGTGATAACGTGTAGGTGGATGAATGCACTTTGGCCGTTCAGACTGAAGTCGCATGTCAAAAGATCAGATATGTATCGGTTTCAGGAGCACATATCCACGTGTCCTGGGTCACATTTGAAAAAATCGGATCTGTGTCGTTCAGACTGTAATTAAAAGATCAGATACAGGTCACATAGGGGCCAAAAAATCAGATTTGGGTCACTTCAGGCTGCAGTCTGAACGTAGTCTAAGACAGCCCAATAAATTGATATATAAGGTGCTCTGGATTATAAGGCGTGCAGTCGTTTTTTTGATAAATTAAAGGCTTTTAAGTGCACCCTATAGTGCGGAAAATACGGTACTCAAATGTGTGAATGAAACAAAACACAACTTTAGGTATGTATTTGAGGAGGTAACAACACTACAACATGCCTAAAAGATCAATAACAGTAATTTAATAACAGAGCCATGAGCACCAAGTTACTCCTGTGACTTGTCTGAAAACCGAACCAGGGACCTTCTCGCTGCGAGGTGAGGACACTAACCACGACACCGCTGTGCTGCTTTTTGAACACATTCTTGATCTCTTCCCATCCTCATCTGAAAACAATGATAAAAGTCCTTGGTGTAGCTGTATGTTCTGTATCAAAATGTCATTCTTTATTGGATTTCCTTCCCCCAGAGAGATCAAACCCTCAGAGCCATTTCACAATTACACGCGCTGTTAAGACTTACACATCGCAAAACACAAACACGTGTGATCGCGACTTTTTCACTTTTAAAGCTCTTTTATTATGGATTTTTCTAGTTTTCACACCTTAGCCTTCTAATTTCTTGAGTTTACCTACAAATAATGTGTAAATCTTTAAAGGTGCATTGTATAACTTTTCCAGTGGAGGGTTCATGAAACGCTTTTCTCCGTGGAGATGTTATTGCTTTGTCTGGAATGTGTCACAGTAGAGCATTAAAGTGTTTCATCTTCACAGAGACCAAACCAGACCAAATTACAGGTCAGATCTGAGGAGGGGCGACCCCGCTCACAGTCAGAATGTCTGTTTTTCTAGATACTTTTGATCCGTAAAACCACCTGTAATTGAATAGATGCAAAGTTTAATCTGTGGAACATTCCAGACAAAGCAATGGCATATCTATAGAAACAAGCAGGCAACAAATTCTCCACCTCAAAAGTTATGCAATGCACCTTTAATGAAGTCATGAAGCCAGTCTTGTTCTCTGGAAAAATTCTCTGTTCATATATTGCCCGTTTTGTTGCATCATAGATAAAACTCCAGACTTCTCCTGTGTAGTTTGAAGCCAAAGTGGGATTTTGATTATTCATTACTGTTGCGGACATCGTTACTAAGGATCATGGGAAACTAACTGATGGAAACGATCCCAGACACTTGATTCTCAGTCATGGTGCAGTTTCAAAAGTGACAAAAATACACAATAGTAGGAACTCTGACTTCAGTTCACTTTATTTTGAAAAAGTGTCCCAGAGGTTGTTTACTGTAGTGCAGGGGTCTCCAACCTTTTTCCTGGTGAGCTACTTTAACCAAACAAAAATGCCACAGAGCTACTAGTTTTAGTGGTCACAAGAAATGTAGCATATGTAAGAACCACGTCATGCCTTAAATGAGGTACAAGAGGTTAAATGCCTATAAAACTATGCTTTTCAGTAGGTGAAGCCTGCCTCCTGTGGGGGGCACCAAAGAACCACTGGAAAGATGCGACACATGCGGACTAAACCAGGACTGATCCCAGGAATGAACCCAGAGGACTAAACCAGGACTGAACTAAGACTAAAACAGGACTGGGTGTCGGGACAGGACCGGAGGTGTGCCCGTGTAGACTGTCAGGTGACCGCAGGTGAATGGACCGGCACAGAGCTCCACGAGCTCGAAGTTCTCCCGCTCGCTCTTTCAAGTCCCAAGATTAGTCCTGGTTTAGACCTGGTTTAATCCTGGTTTAGTCCTGTGTCCTACTGATGTTCAGTGATGTTAAGAGTTGTCTCAGTTAGGCCTGCATGAAGTTGGAAATTATTTGCTGCTGCAAAAATGGGGGAAAAAAAAAAGAAAAAAGAAAATACATATTATATATAATCTGTTGTTATTGAAACTCATCAGGACAAAAAGATGCATTTAGTTCAAAAGCCTGTGTGCGGTAGGGAGCAGGTGGATGGGAGTTTGGACAAGGGGGGTGGCTGTTTTTACCTACTCTAAGGGGAGACTCACATTCACCCAATTTGAAAGCCCCTGTTATAAAACATAAACTATTATCCTTTTATCTGTGCACAAAGTTAAACATCAAAATGATACATGTATGATTGTTAAAGGCATTTTAATTTATCTAATTTAACTTATTTAGCACAATTCATGTAATTCAGAAATCTTTTGGTGAGTTACTTGGAAGGGGGTGGAGAGCTTCCAGTAGCTCTAGAGCTACAGGTTTTAGACCCCTGCCCCTGTTAGCAACAGGTTTGATTGACAGCGTTGCTAAGTGCCCATCCCCTCCCAAACCAGGGGCGTTAGCTTCAACAGCCTGGCTCCTGATTGGCTCTTTGTTTGCTATAATTGATCGAAATTCCTAATATGCAACCCAGCTCCAAATTCACTCTTCACTGCTTATACTGCAAGACTCAATGAGCCTCCTTTGACTGGAGCTGAACGCTGTGATCTAACTCTACCTTAGTCCACGTCTTAACACAGTCTGTGGTGATTGTGTAATTTCACAGCAGCAGAAAGCACTAAGTGGGCGGGCCTTAAAGTTCAAACTAAAACACGTTCCTGAGTCGTGGCTTGAAATCATGTACAGGCCTTTCAAGTTCCGATATTTGATGAGAATAAACGTTATCACAAGGTTCAAATCTCAAAGACGGTTTAGAAGAGGATAGCGTCCCGGCCTTGACTGGTGCTTCTCTGGGACATGGTCAGTGTTATAGTCAGATATGTTGCAGACACATCTCGTACCTCTCCTCCACATGTTCTCGAAGGTAAACCGCTTTTTCTACTTAGTTTAAAAGCTTCCCATGGATTTTAGCCAAAAGATGGACGTGGTAACGCATGTGTTACATCTCCAGGTTTCTTCTAAATGTCCCCAGACACTAGATAAATCACAGAGCAAAGGAAATCTGTCATCGCATCTTTGTAGTGGCAAAAAACAGACCATTTTTGCACACTATCCGCATGTTTAATCTCAAAAATTCCTCCCGAAATTGTTCCTAAGTCTTTTCATCCTCTCCGACGTGGAAATTAGGCTACTTAAAAGTTTTCCGATTGTTTGTTTTGAATAAGGAAATAGGCACATTTGCTATTTGGGATGATTTCGTAACTCGCACAAAACTCGCTTTAATTATTAACGCACACAAAACGTAAAACACAGCGCCATGAATCAAACTCGATAGAAAAATTCATCATTGCGATTATCCAGTTCCCTTGGGAGATTTGGTGTTTATTGTCTAGTGGTTTTCTAAAGGCCTAAACCTGCAATTACAGAGGAAGCAATGGTCAGAAAAGATTTAAACAGATAAAACGTACCCAGTATTTAGGTTTGCACTTTGAGCTTTTGTTTGAGAAGGATGTCAGGAGAGAAACACGGAGAAAGTGACAGTGGTTTTGGAGAAATGGTGCTTGTGGTGGTATATGCTCTATAGGGAGAGGTACTTCAGTTTTATGTACAAGAGGACTACTGTTTAAGATGGAAGCAAATCTCTTTAACAAATGTACAAGACAGAAAGAGTTTACTCTGTTACCATAAAATAAAGATTGACGTATAAAAAAATGGAGCCTATATTACACATTTGAATGAAACAAAAAACATGTTTAACACAAAAACACTACATATTTATGAGGAGTTCTTGTCTCAAATAGCAAACACTCCACTTTCTGCTGTCAGGAAGTGCTCCACTGTGTTTTTAAACTCCATACATCTTCTCTAGAATCATTTGAATCATTTCAGCCCTGGAATTAACCGGGGTCAGCCTTATCATCAGAAGAGCCTCTAGTCAGAAAATCCATGTTCAGGTCGTGTTACAAATTGTTACAAATGACATTGTATTTCAAGTTTTAAATATTTTAAAAAGTAAATATTAAAAGTAATAAATATATTAAACCCTTAAAATACAGTAAAAATGTTTGAGGAAATAATGATTTGGGTGGAAATGTCTGTCTTAAGTGGAACAGGGTTAATAATTGTCTGATTTTCAGGCAACAACTTGCAAAATGTTCAGTAATTCAAGCTCTACAACCTTCATTTCAATTTTATTTTAAAATCTTTTTCTTTTAATATAGCATTGGTGGGTTTGTAAACCAACAAATGAAGTCAATGCTGGTCTTAGCTAATGCTGTTATGCATGATTATGTGTTTTCCTGTCAATATCTCTAAAAATGTTGATGTTGCAGCCATTTTTAATTGGTAAACATCCAAAAGTTTACTAATTCTTCCCTGATATCCAGGAGTTATTCCCTGTTGCTTTCATCAAATATACATTCAATTGTTCAAGAGAAATGTTGCTGACAAACCAATAGAAGAGGTCATGATTTGTGACTAGTGGACCTTCTCACTACAGGGCCTCCTGATGATAAGGGTGTAACCGAATTAACCATCTCTACTGAACGTAAGGAGCTGTTAACTTCAAAACTACCATATTTTTAGGACTTTATTTTATGGTTTAGGTGGTCCGGCGACTTATACTCCGGTGTGACTTATATATTAACATTTTCACTAGTGATGTGTCCTCTGTGTCGAGGCTTCAAAGCGTGTGCCAAGTAATCCAGGGAGTCTTTGGTGAAGCGTATCGAGGCTTGTATCGGTGACGTATGTGGGGATGTTCGAAGCCTCGTGAACCGCCCGTACCACGTGACTGGTTCACGAAGTGATTCGTGGATTTGGCTTTGGCTTTGACTTCTGTACCACTGAACAGTTTAACATTTAGAACAGACGACTGAGAAGACTGAACACAAATGCCCCCAAAAAGAAAATCATATTTTGCAGATCACAAGCTGCAAGTTGTGAAATCTGCAGCTTAAAACAGTAATCGAGCAGCAGAAAAGGAGTTTGGAGGGAGTGAGAAACTTGTGACACCGGGAGGATGCACCATGTAACTTTCCTGAAGTCACTGGATGGACAAAGCCTGAACTTCAATGACAATGAAACCATCCTGTTGGGATTCAGAAAGGCCCAAATAATTCTAACTGGAACTGATGCTGAGTCTGACGACAGCGACACAGAAGAGGAAGCGACGCTCTGTTTACCTCCAGAGGTCACAGAGTTGTTCAGAAGTGACACCGAGGATGAAGAATTGAATGGATTTAGTGATTTGGAGTGAGATGGAGAGTTTGGTAAACTTGTTCTGTTCTGTTGTTTATGTTATAGTTTATGTGAAGAACTGTTCATATGTGACGTTAACAGTCTGTTGTTCTCTGTTCTGTTGTTATTACTAGAACTTGACTTTCAAGATAAAATGTCAGTTCCTGGTCTCTGATTTTATAAACTAAATGTTATAAAATTATATAAGTCACACTTTTGGGGGAAATTGGTCCAAATGTGTGAAGAATCCCTCAGTCATCCAGGTAGCATCCATGTCGAGGAGAAAATTCAGTTTGTCGATTGGACAAAAGTTAGTTTGGGAGGAGCTAACTAACTACTCTGAAACTAACACACACACTTGTTTACAGTTTCTGTTAGTTTGGCCTATTGATCTGTTCAGGGTGTGGGGTCTAATTAGCAGGACAATTCATGGCCATAATGGAGCTTCCACACCTCTGGACCTGACCTGGCTACACCTGTTGTTCTCTTGTTTGTTTTGAATTAGGTTTGAGGATGGAGTTGTAAATAGGAGATAGATGGTGAGCCACCAGTGTGTGTGTTAGTTTCAGAGTAGTTATTTATCTCCTCCCTGCAGACAGATATAAGGAAGTGTCCACCATCGTCTGACCAGAACTGAAGAAGCAGCTTGGATGAGCTGCGAAACGTCTTCAACCAAACTAACTTTTGTCCAGTCGACAAACTGAATTTTCTCCTCGATTTTGGTCCAAATGCACTTTTTTTCATTTGGATCAAAATGATGACGTGACACTGTCCAATCTGATTAAGAAACTCAAACTGGAGGATGAAGTGCGAGCATTACTCAATTGCACGAATCACTCCAAATACAACTTTGAATGGGTAAATGAGAAGAGAAACAACTATAACACGGTCAAAAGCTCTGAAAAGCTGATTTTGCTGAATAAGTTTAAAGCTGCATTGTGTAACTTTTCTGCTAGATGTTATTGCTTTGGCTCGAATGTTTCACAGTATGGCATTAAACCTTTCTGTCTTCATGGAGACCAAACCAGACCAAGTTACAGGTCAGATCTGTGGAGAGGCGACCCCACTCAGAGTCAGAACACCTGTTTTTGAGGTATTTCTGAGCTCTAAAACCAGCTACAATTGAATAAATGTAAAGTAGAGCTGTTTAATGTCACACTGTGGAACATTCCAGGCAGAGCAATGATGTATCCATAGAAACAAGGAGGTGACGGACCCCCAAGCGCAAAGTTTCGCAGCGCCCCGTTAAATTAAAAGCCATTCTGTAGAACATTTCTGGAAAAAAAAGCAAGTGTGTAGCCTCTAGTTGACATTACAAAACCCCACTGACCGCTCGCTCACCTCAGAAACAACTGTGATAGTTTAAAGCGCTGGCCAGCTTCACGTTCACATCCACACATCACATCACAGCCTTTCCTCCACCTGCGCCTCCTCCTCCTCCCCCACCACCCCCCGAACCCCAAACGCTGGCTCCGAGCGCTAATACGAACTCTCTTTTCATCGCGCTTTTTTACAAGCACATGGACGTGATCACGACGGGGGAATTACAAAAGCGATTGGCCATAAACGAAGGCAGGAATGCGCTCCGAAATATGCCATAAACAGCAGAAGAATGTGTTTTGGAAGTTAATGAGGGTCATCAAAACGTGGAGGTGTGGAGAAACAGACCGCCTCACACGCAACAAAAGAAAAAACAGCCCGCGCGATCAAAGTTAAAGATCCTATATTACGCAAAATGGACTCTTGTGAGCTTTAAGTCGTGTTATAATGTTTCCTCATCACAAACAGGCCTGGAGTTGTGTTTTGTTTCATTCACACGTTTTACACGCAAAACCTGGTCTGAGTTCTTCTCTCAAACTGACAACATCCCCCTTGTGATGGCATCTGGTAGTACAGGAAGTGCTCCACTGTATTTTCAAACTCGATACTCGTTCACTAGAATCATTTGGATAATTTCGGCCCAGGAATTGACGATCTCTACTGAATTCTACGGAAGCCGAGAGGGGTCACGACAAACGCAAACGCCGCAACAAATACAAATGCGACAACACAACAAAAAAAGCCACAACACAACAAAAAAAGCCACAACACACCAAAAAAGCCACAACGGAAGTGACCATGGGACTCTATTTTAATGCAAACGCCACAACAAATACAAATGCCACAACATATTAAAAAGTCACAACACATCAAAAAGCCACAACCGAAGTGACCATGGGACTCTATTTTCCGACGGACAGATCAAGTGGCAAGTGAAGAAGAAGAACTACAACGTGAAACGAATAAAGATAAAACAATAAATTACTTTTACTTATGTTTCCAACTTCTCCATTCCTTTACTTTTCATGTTGTAGTTCTTCTTCTACACTTGCCGCTTGATCGGTCCGTCGGAAAATAGAGTACCGCGGTCACTTCCGTTGTAGCGTTTTGATGCGTTGTGACTTTTTAATGCATTGTGGCTTTTTGATGTGTTGTGGCATTTGCGTTTCTGTTTCTGTGGCGTTTGTATTTGTTGCGGCATTTGCAATAAAATAGAGTCCCGCGGTCATTTCCGTTGAGGCTTTTTTTGGTTTGTTGTGGCTTTTCAATGTGTTGTGGCTTTTTGATGTGTTGCAGCTTTTTGATGTGTTGCGCTTTTTTGATGTGTGCGGCTTTTTGTGTGCTTTTAATGTGTTGTGGCTTTTTAATGTGTTGTGGCTTTTTGATGTGTTTTGCTTTTTTAATGTGTTGTGGCTTTTTAATGTGTTGTGGCATTTGCGTTTGTGTTGTGGTGTTTGTATTTGTTGCGGCGTTTGCATTAAAATAGAGTCCCGCGGTCATTTCCGTTGTGGCTTTTTTGGGTTTGTTGTGGCTTTTCAATGTGTTGCAGCTTTTTGATGTGTTGTGGCTTTTTGATGTGTTTTTGCTTTTTAATGTGTTGTGGCTTTTTAATGTGTTGTGGCTATTTAATGTTTTGTGACTTTTTAATGTGTTGTGGCTTTTTAATGTGTTGTGGCATTTGCGTTTGTGTTGTGGCGTTTGTATTTGTTGCGGCATTTGCATAAAAATAGAGTCCCGCGGTCATTTCCGTTGTGGCTTTTTTTGGTGTGTTGTGGCTTTTTGTTGTGTTGTCGCATTTGTATTTGTTGCGGTGTTTGCGTTTGTTGTGACCCTCTCGGCTTCCGTAGAATTAAAGGCCAAATACATTGTAACCGACCACTTGATGACATCACAAGTAGACAGAGAAGTAGACAGACTTATAATAAAGTGTTACTCAAACATGTGAATGAAACAAAACACAAGTCCAGATATGTTTTTGAGGGTTCCATGCTGTTATTCTGACATGCTGCTATTTAGACTTTTTTAGACGTCTAACTGTTGGAGTAGCGAAACATTATTTTTTCAAGTGTCAAGTTTGACTTTTTTTTTCATTGTCAAAGTAGCAGCACTTTACTATTTTTCAAACATTCTGCTTTTCTCAAATGAATAATATCAATGTGAGAGCCTATTATTCTTTGTGCTCTCATATATCATAAGATGCTAGAGCTGGTGCAAAGCTCTTAATCAGAGAACACTTAAGCCACATCAGACAGTGGGAAAATGTTCTGACTGATCGTCGTGGGGATAGCCTAAATCTATCAAACTCATTGCAGCAGCTCAATGACATGACTCTCTCACACACATATGGTGTGTCAGAACAGTGATACTAAGGCCCTGTTTACACGTACACAGGCATTTTTAAAAACTGAAACATTTCATTCAACATTTGTACCAGTCTTTTACATGCAAACGGCAAATTCACCTCTGAAAACTAAACTTTCTAAAAACTCCAGCTAGAGTGGAGATTCTGGAAAACTACGGTTCTGTGTGCGTGTAAAGTGAGATAAATGGAGTTTTAGGAGCTGACGTGCCAAAAGTGCAACCAATGATTGCTTTTTAGCTCTGATAATGATGATAATGATGATGATGATGAAGCATTTAGAGCAGCAGTCACATTTCTTCTGGTACAAACACTTTTCATGTGTTTGTATTTGCACACACAGCTGATGTATCAGATCTATGACCAGAGACCAATGAGCTGAGGTCAGTCATTTTACCACTTCTTTAACAGATCTGTGGAGCAGCGAGCCCACTCAGTAATACATGTTTTTCAAGGTTTTTGTGAGTAACTCTTACAACTGTAATGAGGTACAATGAATCTAATCAAGGTGCCGTCCTTAGGCTTGGTGTAGTTATGACGGCGCTCGATGACGTGTTTATGCAGGTTGATATAAACAAAAACTTTTTTGAAAGCGATGCTCAGTGCACAATGTCATTTTGGAAAATGGGGGGAGTGAAATATTCATTTCTTAACATATCCGGTGCTCTGTAGACGTAGTCTAAAAAGTGTCATAAAACCAGTGAGGTGACCCCGGGGTCAACATACCATATAGTATAAAGATGCAAAAAACCCGAGGCACTCACTGGTTAAAATAAAATGCCTTTATTAGTTTACGACATGTCTTAATGGACAACTTACAAAGTCCCGATGCATTTCAGCCTATGGCGCAAAACTCAAACAGTGTGAAACCTACTGGATCTATAAAAATCTCCATCCATGTTGAATCCATGTGTCTCCTCGACATGGATTCTACATGGACGACTGAGGGATTCTTCACACGTCTCTAGGACCTATATTACCCAGAATCTCTTCCTGTGAGCTTTAAGCCGTGTTCTAATGTTATTACCTCAAAACAGGGTCCACCACCTATTCCGACATCCCTTCATTGCGACATGTCTCTATTTAGACGTGGCGGTGTGAGATAGTACTTTGACATCCATAGTATATACAAACAGAAACCGTAAACAAGTAGGTGTGTTAGTTTCAGTTAGTCAGCTCCTCCCTGCAGATAAAAGGAAGTGTCCACCAGCGTCTGATCAGAACTGAAGAAGCAGCTTGGATGAGCTGCAAAACGTCTTCAACCAAACTAACTTTTGCCCAGTCGACAAACTGAATTTTCTCCTACTTTTTGTATTACTACATGACATCACAAGGGGAACATAGTGTTTTCAGTTTGACCAAAGCAAAGTGTAATAGTGACCCTTTAAAAAGAACACATTCAATAAAAAACCCTTTGATTTCATAAAGATTCCACTGTTATGAAACCATTAACGTTGAAGGGCCCCCACGCTGAATACATGTGGTCAGACAGATAGCTATTTAAAGACCGAGGTTTAAGTCAATTTTCATTTTCTTTCCAAACTCCAGATATTTTGTCTCTTTAATTCTTCGGGACGACAGTAAATCTCACAGCGTTCGTGTTTTCTTTTCGCTGGGGTGGAATATTTCGTAAAAAACCTTTATTTCTTGGTTTTGAGACATCAGAGGAGCATGTGGAAATCAGATCAGCGCTGCGCACAGACATTCTTTGATCTAAAATGGCCCCTTTATGGTTTTACACTAACCCCAATTTATGCAGCATGTCGTGGGCAGCACTGAGAGGCCCACAGCGGTCATATCAAACCTATTTTCCATTAATATACCTGCAGAATAACATGGACTCTGGCTCGAACTGGCTGCAGAAGAGAGAGATTCATCCAGGGTTGCAGTCAGTGGTTTGTAATGAGAAGTCAGGCTTTGGGTTTGATCAGATCCGGGGTCAGAAGAGGTCACGGTGGACTTAAGGCGCATTGTGTAACTTTTCTGGAGGGGCTGTCGTTTGCTTGTTTTTGCGGTCATGTCATTGCTCTGCCTGGAATGTTCCACAGCGTGACATTAAACATCTCTGCTTTACGTTTACTCAATTACAAGTGGTTTTAGAGCTCTGAAATACCTCCAAAAAAGGCATTCTGACTGAGTGTGGGGATGCTGCTTCACAGATCTGACCTGTAACTTCTCTGTTTTTGGAGGAACAACTTTGTCAATTTGGAAAAGGTTAGTGTAAGAATTGCCTAAATATTGTTCGTGATTCTCCAATATGAACATTTACTTTCTTAGATTAATCTATGAAGTCTTCAGATTTTTATTTTCATTTTGTAGAAAAATCGTGTTGTATGTATCAAATTTGATACAGCAGGTCTTTGTGACTGTTCCTCACCCATCACTATCATGTATTTTATGATGCAATTCCATCCAAATTTAACACCACACAATTTTTTGTATTTCATAACTTAGATGCCACCTTAAAAATAAATATTTTCAGTTGTTACTTTAATTATTATTGCATAATTGGAATTTGGATCTTTACATGACTTGTGTATAAATGGTCTGTTTGGTGTAACTGTCCTGCCTTTTCTATTTTCACACAGGAAATCACTAATAATCTATATTTTACTGGTTCAGAGGATATAGAAGATTCACTCATTTATTTATTTATTTTTTATATATATTTATAGTAATTTCACACATGTGTACTGTGGGAAATGTGATGTACATCTGAGCTTGAACAAGAGCCCAAACTGTTTTCTTGCCTACCACATGGCAAAATAAAAATCATCCTGTTCAGACATTTAAAAACATAAAAGGAAAGATGTTGAGTTCTAAATGCATCAAAGAGAATCCCTAAAATAAACATGGTTGGGTTCTATAAAATTGCCATAAAGGCCTAACGTATCAAATATGATACATTTTTTATTTCTAAAACGGTCAAAGTTATCTTTTATTTATTAATTTATTTTTTTTAACCCTCTCAGGCTCAAATTAATTTTTAGTATCAGGAAAATCTGATATTTGGGGAAATTATAATATGGGGTAGTAATATACAATCATGACTTTTTTATCCTTTGTAAACAACAAAAGTACTTTGCACTTCTGGCAGGCTGTTTGTGTGTAGCCGTTCTTGTACAGTCTGCATCCACGTTTATCAGCATGGATGGGAAAAAAGGCTCCTGAGTAAAAAAAAAGCTCATAAAATATGGATGTGGAGTAAGTAGGTAATTGGAATTTAGCTGTTGCAAATCTGCAACACCTGCCTGGAGAGGGTTAACATTTTGTTCAAAGGTCCAATAATGAGTTAAATATTTAAAAATCTGAATTTTCTGTCAATTATTTCATGTGTCAGGCTTTATAGAGCTAATGTTAACAAAGGCAACAAAGTTTATCGTTTATGATCGTACAAAAAAAAACACAATGAGAATAAAAGAATGTAAGGATTTTTTTGTTTAAGTTTATAGTCGTACAAACGAATAATAACATTAACGAAGGCACAAAAGTTTATTGTTTATGTTCGTACAAAATAAACCATAATATGAAAGAATGTATGTGTGTGGAGTTAAAAAACACAGTGGAGCACTTCCTGTATTACCACATGACATCACAAGGTGCAACAGAGTGTTTTCTGTGAAGCCAAACACAACTCCAGGTCTGTTTTTGATGAGGAAACATTAGAACATAGATTAAAAAAAAATGTTAAAAAGCAGTTTGATTATAATTCACCTACCCCTCGCCGAATAAAAAGAAACTGGAATCGCACGAGCCGCACACATTTCAAACATGCTTCCCCCATGTGCGCGGATCTGACTCGTATCTGCTGAGCTTCTGTGGCTGGGCCCAAACCCAAACATGCACTTTTCATATCAGACACAGGAAGAGCCAGAGGTCGTGACCCCGGCTCTGAGTCCACGCTCTGTGTTCTGGAGATACGATCTGATCCTTTATCACACTCTCTTATTGTAAACGTCTGTAGCCTGCCTTTTAGACCTGATGCCCTCCCGTTCACCCTGCACCTCCTGAACGGCAGCCAGAAATCAAAGACGCAGCACAAGAATGGAGCTCTATATGAACTGAGGACTATGGAAAAGAATACTAATGATATACAGAGGTTAGATTTACTACAGAAATGGTACTTTTATAGCAGGATACTTTCACTCCTACTTGAGTTATATTTGTTTTGAAGTAGCAGTACTCTTACTTACTACTTTATGTGACAATATGAGATGATTTGAACATTTGTGTTTCTTGCAGCTCCTTCAGATTTGGTTTTGTTTGTCTAATTTTTGTGTCTGTCTTTTGAAAACACCAGATTTTGGGACATATTTATCGTTTTGTCCTGTTAAATTACATGAACTTCAAATTTTTATGTTCATTGTTACATCCACGTTACTCTCACGTTTCCCAAATACCGTATTTTCCGCACTATAGGGCGCACTTAAAAGCCTTTAATTTAATCAAAAAACAACTGCGCGCCTTATAATCCAGAGCGCCCTATAGTGGGCAAAATATGGTACTCTTATTTATTACTTTATGTGACAATATGCGATCATTTGAAAGTTTGTGTTTCTTGCAGCTCCTTCAGATTTGGTTTTGTTTGTAAAATTTTTGTATTTATCTTTTGAAAACACCAGATTTTGGGACGTATTTATCGTTTTGTATTTTAAATTACATGAACTTCAAATTATAATTTCCATTGTTACGGCTAAGTTACTCTCACGTTTCCTATATACCGTATTTTCCGGAATATAGGGCGCACTTAAAAGCCTTTAATTTCATCAAAACACAACTGTGCGCCTTATAATCCAGAGCGCCTTATATATGAATTTATTGGGGTGTCTTAGTACGACTTTAGTAAACTACAAAGCCGCACCACTTGCAGCATTACGGCTCCTGTGGTCAGGAGCATCGCTGACAGGACTTGCCTGTATTTGACTTGGGACTTGACTCGGACTTGAGGTCAAAGACTTGAGGCTTACTTTAAACTTGCAAAACAACGACTTGGTCCCACCTCTGGAGTAGCATGACACAGGCATTATTGATATCGTATTTTCCGGACTATAAGTTGCACTGGAATATAAGTCACACTTTTTGGGGAAATGTATTTTATAAAATCAGAGACCAGGAACCGACATTTCATCTTGAAAGACAAGTTATAGTAATAACAACAGAACAGAGAACAACAGACTGAAAAGGTGTTAATATGTTAACGTAACATATGAACAATTATTCAGATAATTATAGAATAAACAACAGAACATAAGTTTACCAAACTCATGATCTCACTCCAAATCACTAAATCCATTGAATTCTTCATCTTTGGTGTCACTTCTGCTCGACCTCTGGAGATAAACCATAGATCCATGAGGTAAACAGAGCGCCGCTTCCTCTTCTGTGTATCTGTCGTCAGACTCAGCATCAGTTCCAGTTAGAATTATTCTCACCTTTCTGAATCCCGACAGGATGGTTTTGGTTGTCATTGAAGTTCAGGCTTTGTCGATTCATCCAGTGACTTCCAGGAAAGTTACATGGCTCACCCTCCTGGTTCCCATGAAGCTGTGTTCTCCATCCCCACCTTTTGTCAGTTCCTCACAAGTTTCTCGCTCACTTCAAACTTTCGTTCTGATGCTCAATTACTGTTTTCAGCTGAATATTTCACTGTTTGCAGCAGGACAGTAGCTCTTTCTGCAGGAGACATGTGCAGTAGAGTGAAGTGACAGTGGGACAGGAGGAACAGGAGCAGCAGATACTCACACACAAGACTAGAGCCTCTCGTGGCTGTCAGTCTGAAAATTTTTATATATAAATCCAGTGTTGGGAAGGTGACTTTTAAAATGTATTCCCCTACAGATTACAGATTACATCCCCTAAAATGTAGTTTGTAATGGAATCCATTAAATTACTTAAAGTGAGTAATGTAATCTGAATACTTTGGATTACTTGATATTGTCATTTTTTAAATTTTTTAAAACTACATGAATGTACCAACCACATCCTGAAAATTCATGTTGTCTTCAAAAAGTCTCCATGAACAGACTTTTGTTTTACTGTAAAGTAGCAAAGACGAGGATCTTAACATAAGATGTTTTGTTTATCTGCTAAAAGACAATAAAAAGCCGAGTCTTTACTTAAACATATTAAAAATATTATTGATAGAGAAATGATTTTTATCTGAGATCACTGCTGCCTGAAATTATGTCCACTACTGTTAGTCTTATATTATTATTCAGTCCTGGTTTAGTCCTGGTTTAGTCCTGGTTTAATCCTGGTTTTTGCCCTGGTTTAGTCCTGGTTTAGTCCTGGTTTAGTCTTGGTTTTAGTCCTGGTTTAGTCCTGGTTTAGTCCTGGTTTAGTCCTGGTTTAGCCCAAAATGTGAAAACAGGAAAATAGCGCCATGTAATCCATTTATTTCAACCAAGTAACTGTAATCCAATTACCACTCCCTGAAACAGTAACTGTAACTGAATACAGTTACTCATAATTTGTACTCTGATTACTCCAGTACATGTAATCTGTTACTCCCCAACACTGTATAAATCGCACTGGAATATAAGTCGCAGGAAACACTCAAACCATGAAAAAAGCACGTCTTATAGTCTGAAAAATACGGTACTTTACAGCTGATGTCATCAACATTCCCTGGGGTGTGATTCTAACTGTAGGCACTGCTCTGTCTGAAGCTCTGTTACACTCTGTTAAATCTGAGTTTTATTTGAACCCAATCTGACCTGAAAGAACTGACTCAACTGGAACTACAACAAAGCAGCTGATTTGTTTGTTTGACTAATATGTGCATTGCGTCTCCATGGTAACTGCTGAACATTCCGGTATACAGACACATGTAGCACACCCCCAGCATGATGTCACCGCAAAGTATCAATAATACTGTAATATAACACGGCTCTCGAGGTCGTCTTTTTTGGTTTAGTCCACGTTTACTTTTAACATATCACAAATTGAACAAACGGAAATAAGAATACGGGACAGTAAAGGTCAAAGTTCAGCTCAGAAATCCGCATGATTATGTAGAGACTGAATCATCCCGACCAACGAACCAAAACTGTAATAACAAAACTACCACCTCCATGTGTTACGTGGGTCGAGATCTCAGAGCTGATGTCATTCCTGGAGGAGGTCACCGGCAGTTCACCAAGCCACAAATCACAAAGCGTCACAAAGGAAAACAGAGATGCTATGTTTTTTTTTTTTTTTTTTTTTTTTTTTTGCGATCGTCCAATACAACATTTTACAATATTTCTGGGATATGTCACCGCTCTGAATGTTCCACAGTGTGACATTAAACAGTTCTACCTTACATTTATTCAATTACAGCTGGTTTTATAATGCAAAAATACCTAGAAAATGTCGCAGAGCAATGTCGCCTCTCCACAGATCTGACCTGTAACTTGGCGTGGTTTGGTCTCCGTGAAGACAGTTTAAAACCACACTGTGAAATATTCCAGACGAAGGAATAATATCTCCATGGAGAAAAAACATCTGACGGACGCTCCTGCAGAAAAGTAGAACAGACCTGAACCCAGAGAGAGAGAGAGAGAGAGAGAGAGAGAGAGAGAGAGAAGAGAGAGAGAGAGATAGAGTAAAGAAGAGAGAGAGAGAGAGAGACAAACAGAGAGAGAGAGAGGAGATAGAGAGAAAGGGAGAGAGAGAGAGATAGGGAGAGTAAAGAAGAGAGAGAGAGAGACAGACAGAGAGAGAGAGAGAGAGAGGAGAGAGAGATAGGGAGAGAGAGTAAGAGAAGAGAGAGAGACAGACAGAGAGAGAGAGAGAAAGGGAGAGGGAGATAGGGAGAGTTAAGAAGACAGAGAGAAAGAGAGACAGAGACAGAGAGAGAGGAGATAGAGAGAAAGGGAGAGGGAGAGATAGGGAGAGTAAAGAAGACAGAGAGAAAGAGAGACAGACAGAGAGAGAGAGAGAGAGAGTAAATGCAAGAAAGAGGAGATAGAGAGAGAGTAAAGTTGAGAGAAAGAGAGAGTAAAGGAGAGAGGGAGAGAGAAAAGAAGAGAGAGAGAGGGAGAGTAAAGAGAGAATGAGAGAGAGAGTAAACAAGAGAGGGAGAGAGAAGGAGTAAAGAAGAGAGAGAGAGAGGAAGGGGGGCAGAAAAGATGATAGAGAGAGGGAGAGTAAGGAGAGAATGAGAGAGAGTCAAGAGGAAAGAGAAACAGAGAGAGAGAGAGAGAGAGAGACAGACAGTAAAGAAGAGAAAGAGGAGAGAGAGAGTAAAGAGGAGAGAGATAGAATAAAGAAGAGAAAGAAGAGGAGAGAGAGAAAAGAGGAGAGAGAGAGTAAAGGAGAGAGAGAGAAGAGGAGAGACAGAAGAGGAGGGAGAGTAAAGGAGAGAGAGTAAAGAAGAGAAAGAGGAGAGAGAGAGAGAAAAAAAGAGAGAGAGACAGAGACAGGGAGGGAGAGAGTAAAGATGAGAGAAAGAGAGTAAACAAGAGAGGGGAGAGAAGAGAGAGAGAGCGAGTGAGATAAGAAGAGAACGAGAGAGTAAAGAAGAGAGGGTGAGAGAAGGAGTAAAGAAGAGAGAGAGGGAGAGAGAGAGAACAGAAGAGAGAGAGAGGGAGAGTAAAGAGAGAATGAGAGAGAGTAAAGAAGAGAGGGAGGCGAGATACAATAAAGAAGAGAGAGAGGGGAGAGAGAGAGTAAGGGACAGAGATAGACAGAGAGAGCAAAGAAGAGAGAGAAAGAGAGTAGAAAAGAGAGAGAGAGAGTAAAGATGAGAGAGAGAAAAGGAGGAGAGAGGGAGAGAGGGACAAAGAGCGTAAAGAAGAGAAGGAGTAAAGAGAGACAGTGAGAGTAAAAAGGAGAGAGAGACAGAGAGAGGGAGGGTAAGAGAGTAAAGAAGAGAGAGGGAGAGGATTTGGGGAAAGAGTTGCACAAAAAGTTCTGTTCCACCTTGTGATGTCATGAGGTGTAGTCGTTTTCAAGTGAACAGCTCCTTTTACTTTTAGCTGAGGAGGGTTCGGCAGGTCCAGGTCTGACATGATCCAGATGATTCGAGTGAAGGTGTGTGGAGTTCAAAAACACAGTGGAGCACTTCCTGTTTTCTGTTTGAGAGAAGAACTACAGGTTTGAGTTAAACACGTGAATGAAACAAAACACAAATCCAGATCTGTTTGTGACGAGGAAATAACACGAGAACACAGATGAGAACATGGCGTAATAGAAGCTCTTTAAAGATCCAATCTAAATGTGGATGTTGTGAGGTGATGTCATCCCTGGAGAAGGTCACGGGCAGTTCACAAACCCACAAATCACACGGCGTCATAAAAGTTTGGAGCGCAGAGAAAACAAGATGCCACGGATTTTTGCGAGCATTTCATGTGTGGATGTGTGGGTGAGTGATGACGATAACACGAGCCTGTAAACATGGAGTATTTAGTCTGCGTTCTGCTGGGCTCCGGGTCACTGCAAAACATGAGGTCAAAGATGGTGAAATAACCAAGGTCAGGCTAAAAAACGCCCAAGTACAAGTCCACCCCCAGTCTGGACTCAGCGCCTCATTGTGTTTTTACTTGAGTTTTTTTATGTTTACCAAGTGCTTTGTGTTGCATTTTTCTATAAACAGTGTTGGGAGTAACAGATTACATGTACCAGAGTTACGTAATCAGAGTACTAATTATGAGTAACTGTATTCAGTTACAGTTACTGTTTCAGTGAGTGGTAACTGGATTACAGTTACTTTGTTGAAATATATAGATTACACAGCGGGATTTTTCTGTTTTCACATTTGGGGCTGTATCCCTTTTTTTTTTTTTTTTTCTGTAATTCCACTCATTGCCGGACACTAAACCCAGGTCTAAAACCAGGTCTAAACCAGGTCTAAACCAGGTCTACACCAGGTCTAAACCAGGTCTAAACCAGGTCTACACCCAGGTCTAAACTAGGTCTAAACCAGGACTAAACCAGGACTAAACCAGGACTAAACCAGGACTAAACCAGGACTTAAACCAGGACTAAAGCGGGAATAAACCAGGACTAAAACCAGATCTAAATTAGATCTAAACTAGATCTAAACCAGGACTAAATCAGGTCCAAACCTTGTCTAAACCAGGTCTGAACCGGGACTAAACCAGGACTAAACCAGGACTAAACCAGAACTAAAACCAGGACTAAACCAGGACTAAAACCAGGACTAGACCAGGTCTAAACCAGGATTAAACCAGGTCTAAACCAGGTCTAAAACTAGGACTAAAAAAGGACTAATCCAGGACTAAACCTGCATGAAGCATAACAATATCAAGTAATCAAGTAAGATTACGTTACTCACTTTAAGTAATTTAATGGATCACGTTACAAACTACATTTTGGGGTATGTAATCTGTAATCTGTAGGGGATTACATTTTAAAAGTATCAGGATGAGTAAAGTATTTCTTGGCCTTGGATGGGTGACGTAGGTTTGTGGGTGGATCAGTGCGCAGCATCTTACAGGTGACCACGAGGAGGGTTCAAACAGAGCCAGAGAGAGATCGCTAGATTACTGAAACATGCATGGGTGACATTTAAAACCTCTTCAGGCATGTTTTTGACGACGGAACGACATTATAACATGGTAGAAAGCTAAAAAAAAAACAGATTGTGCATAATAGCCCCTCTTGAAGTTGGGTTTTGGAGCTGGAGGAGTGCGAGTGATTTGGTGGGATTTGTGAAGCGCCGCGTTTTCGAAGGCAGTTCTTCACACGAAATGTTGGAGTAAATCTGGCGTAAAGATGTGAGTACAGTGACTAACCACCTCAACATCTTGAAACATGGGAACTTGGTGAGGAGGACCTTCGCCGGAGGATGACTGTACGTGTTTACGAAGAGGAAACCCCCCAGACGCACAACTGGGGACAGATTGCGCAAGATGTCGTGGAAGAAAATGGATCAAGTATGAATTTAAAAAGGCCCAGATTAACCGATTGTCTGATCTGTTCTAATCCCGTTTCCTCATCACAAACATACGCACAGTTGTGTTTTGTTTCATTCACACATGTTCAGCACACACACACCCTGCACATTTCGCCGAACTCTTCTCGCAAATGGAAAACACTGTCCCACCTTGTGATGTCATGTGGTAATACAGGAAGTGCTTCATTGTCTTTTTAATCTCCACACACTTTTACAAACAATCTTTTCGATTATTTCAATTTTGGAATTGCCAATCTGTACTCAGAGTTGGGAAGTTTACTTTTAAAATGTAATCCCCTACAGATTACAGATTACATACCCCAAAATGTAGTTTGTAACGTAATCCATTCAATTACTTAAAGTGAGTAATGTAATCTGATTACTTTGGATTACTTGATTTGTTGTAGAGAAGCAAAGACAAGGAAATGTTAAAATAAGATGTTTTGTCTGATAAAAGAAAATGAAAAAGCTCAGGCTTTATTTAACCAAATTAAAAATATTATTGACAGAAGAGGAGGAGACACGGTCCACGCGGCATGGTTAAGTCCTGTTTTAGACCTGGTTTAGTCCTGATTTAGTCCTGGTTTAGTCTTGGTTTAGACCAAGTTTAGTCCTGGTTTAGTCCTGGTTTAGTCTTGGTTTAGTCTTGGTTTAGACCTGGTTTAGACCTGGTTTAGTCTTGGTTTAGTCTTGTTTTAGACCTGGTTTAGACCTGGTTTAGTCCTGATTTAGTCCTGGTTTAGTCTTGGTTTAGACCTGGTTTAGACCTGGTTTAATCCTGGTTTAGACCTGGTTTTAGTCCTGTTTTAGTCCTGGTTTTAGACCTGGTTTAGTCCTGGTTTAGTCCTGGTTTAGACCTGGTTTAGACCTGGTTTAATCCTGGTTTAGACCTGGTCTGGTTTAGTCCTGGTTTAGACCTGGTTTAGACCTGGTTTAATCCTGGTTTAGACCTGGTTTAATCCTGGTTTTAGACCTGGTCTGGTTTAGTCCTGGTTTCGTTCTTATACGGTGAAAAAATCCAGCACGTCCAGTTTTTTATTATAGATCCACGATCAAAATTGGATGAAATGGGAAACATCCCTTATCCGTTTTTTTTTTTTTTTTTTTTTCCATTAATCATTTAAACACAAAATTTAAATAATGAATCGTTATCAGTTTTTTTTTTTTATTATTTTAAGTTTGGAGACAAATAATGAAAAATTTTTTTGTTTTTTCATTTTCTTCCTTTTGGTTTTAATTTGAAAAACGAATGAACGAATGCGACAGGATAGTTTTAACTTTCTGTTTCCATGGATCCGTACAGTTGACTTTTCACCTCCTTTACTTTAAACATCTGCTTTTAATACACAAACATTATTAGTACACTTTTTTCTGGTGTATTATATGGAAACTGCAACAACTTTCTAACGGTAAGTGCAGCTACCTCACCCCCGATAATACTGACGTGATTGATGAAGTTCAATTTGTGAATCATCTTTAACAGGAACGTTCGGTTTTTCAACATCTGGCGTTTCCTGTCCAAGAACATAAATGTACTTAAAAAATGTAGACAAAATGATTAAACCACAACGGAAATGATTTGGACACAGTAGCTCACACATCCCAATATAATCTAATAACAAAAGAGAAAAAATATAAATGGTAATAATGAATTCTAAATAAGTCACACAAAAAAGCAAGTTGTACAGTTGTAGGGAGTATTATCTGTTACATAAGGGTGAGTTGATGTACAGTTGTAGGGAGTATTATCTGTTACATAAAGGTGAGCTGTCGTACAGTTGTAGGGAGTATTATCTGTTACATAAGGGTGAGTTGTTGTACAGTTGTAGGGAGTATTATCTGTTACATAAAGGTGAGTTGATGTACAGTTGTAGGGAGTATTATCTGTTACATAAGGGTGAGTTGTTATACAGTTGTAGGGAGTATTATCTGTTACATAAGGCTAAGTTGTTGTACAGTTGTAGGGAGTATTATCTGTTACATAAGGGTGAGTTGTTATACAGTTGTAGGGAGTATTATCTGTTACATAAGGCTAAGTTGTTGTACAGTTGTAGGGAGTATTATCTGTTACATAAGGGTGAGTTGATGTACAGTTGTAGGGAGTATTATCTGTTACATAAGGGTGAGTTGATGTACAGTTGTAGGGAGTATTATCTGTTACATAATGGTGAGTTGATGTACAGTTGTAGGGAGTATTATCTGTTACATAAGGGTGAGTTGATGTACAGTTGTAGGGAGTATTATCTGTTACATAAGGGTGATGTTATAAAATACATTTCCCCCCAAAGTGCAATTTATAAATGTTTTTTCTTCTTCATTACTCATTTTTTTGCCGGTGCGAAAAATATGGTACTTCTTCATGACATCACAAGGTGGAACAGAGCATTTTGAGCTTTGCAGATGTAGACAGACTCATAATAAAGAGTTACTCAAACGTGTGAATAAAACAAAACACAAGTCTAGGTTTGTTTTTGAGGAGGTAACAACATTCTAACATGACTTAAAGCTCACAAGAGTCACATTTTGTGTAATATAGGATGTTTAATTCAAGTTTATGTTAAATGTTGTAATTTCTTTCTTTGTTTGGGACAGAAAAATGGTCTGGGAAGAGCAGTAATTTACCTCTAATAAAAAAAAAAAAATTGCTATGTCAAATTTGTGAGTCAGGATCATGAACAATCTGTGTATTATTTGTTCATTCGATTTTTAATATAAAACCAAAAATAAGAAAATGAAAAAACAAGTATTTTCTTTCTTTCTTTATTTTCTTGAGTTATTTATTTGAGACAGCAGGGACAGCGAACAATTTAGACTTTAAACTGAACAGGAGAGATGCTTGTTCCGGGTTGTAGCATCAGTGCTTCATTATTTGTCTCCAAAACCAAAATAAAGAAGCGGATAATGAATCTTTTTTTCAGTTTTTCGACTTTGTGTTTAAATGAAGAATGGAAAAAAACAGATAATGGTTCTGCAATGCCGGACTGAACCAGGACTAGACCAGGACTAAACCAGGACTAAACCAGGACTAAACCAGGACTAAACCAGGACTAAACCAGGACTAAACCAGGACTAGACCAGGACTAAACCAAGACTAAACCAGGACTAAACCAGGACTAAACCAGGACTAAACCAGGACTGAACCAGGACTAAAATAGGACTAGACCAGGTCTAAACCAGGACTAAACCAGGACTAAACCAGGACTAAAACAGGACTGAACCAGGACTAAATCAGGACTAAACCAGGTCTAAACCAGGACTAAATCAGGACTAAACCAGGTCTAAACCAGGTCTAAAACAGGACTAAACCAGGACTGAGTGTTGGGACTGGCCCGGATGTGCACCCACGTAGACTGTCGAGTGATCAAGACTGAGACCAGGACCAGACCGGGACCAGACCAGGACTAGACTGGGACTAGACCAGAACTGAGAGTGGTACTGATACTGGGACTGAGATTGAAACTGGGACTAGACCAGGACTGAGACCGGGACCAGACCGGAACCAGACTGGGATCGAGAAAGGGACCAGACCAGAGCTGAGATCGGGACCAGACTTGGACTGAGACTGGGACTGAGATCGGGACCAGACCGGGACCAGACCGGGACCGGACTGGGACTGAGACTGGGCCCAGACCAGAACTGAGACCAGAATTGAGGCCAGGACTGAGACCTTGTCTAGTCCCAGCATCATGACCTGCTTTTTCATTTTGGTTTTGGAGACAAATAATGAAGAAAATAGTTTTTTTTTTTTCATTATTGCAGTTGCTGTTGTTGTTTTTTGGTTTTATATTAAAAACGAATCAACGAATGATACACGGATTATGAACAGAAATGATTTTTATTTATTTATTTTATTTTTTCACAGCGATTTGAACATCTGGCCTTTTCTGTCAATCACAAACGAGAAAAAAACACCAACAATATTAACGCAACTTTCACAAGAATTATGAGAAAACTGGAAAAAAATACCATGTTTATATCTGAATCACCCTCGTTCTGATTTGTTACTCCACCTGAAAATCACACTCGGTCCAAACTGCACGCAGACCGCAGAGTTCCGGCGTAATTTGGTTTGTGTGGGACGGAGGAAAAAACGGGGCGGGCTAAAGTTAAGGGTAAGTGCAGCGGGCTTACCTCTCATGTGGAGTAAGACGTTGTCAGGTGTCAGGTTTAGCCTCGGTTCGACCCGGGGCTGGGAACAATCTGCTCTCTGCGGGGGAAAGTCAAAGCTCCCCAAACCCATCTGGACAACATATGGACACGACGCTCTCTCTCTATTTCTCTCTTTCGCTTTCTCCTCCTCCTTCTCCTCCTCTCTTTCTCTGTCGCTTTCTTTCTTCGTTCTCTCCGTTTCCTCCGAGTTTCCTCATCCCCCCGTCATTCTGAAGAGGTGTGGGTTTGTTCCTGGTTGGGGTCACGGCCTCTCTCTTCGCAGACCTTAAAGAGGGGGTGTTTGGCTTCTACGGGGTATTCATTGCAAACACATCGCATATTTAGGTCACCGTGTTACCTTTTATGGTTTTGAAAATGATATATTCACCACAAAACAACGCATTAACATGTTTTGCAAGTTTGTGTTTGGTTTATGACGCGCCCTAAATCACTCCCCATTCACAGCGCCCTAAAAAAACAAAAGAACTTAACTCGTCTTAATCAGTGTTGGGAGTAATGTGTTATAAAAGTAACAGATTACTGTAATGCGTTGCTTTTGCTGTAATGCAGTAATGTTATGGCATTATAGGGGAAATGGTAATATTTTACTTGGTACAAATGTCAGTAACAATGCTTTTTAACCTGGATTGAAGCGGTGGGTTTTTCGTTTTTCTTCAGACAAATTCTCTAAAATCACCGCGATATCAGCAGTGGTGAAACGCCGGAGACGCGCCCGTCAGGAAACTGTGGGCACAAGGACCAGCGCAGAACTCCAACCTCCACTGGGCCAACCACAGCTGAGGCCCGATCGCGCCGTGCAAACACCCTGTCTGCAAGACGCTTCCAAGTTCTAGTCCAAGATTAGTCCAGGTTTGATCCTGGTTTAGACCTGGTTTAGTTTTGGTTTAGACTTAGTTCAGTCCTGGTTCAGCTCTGGTTTTGTCCAAGTTTAGACCTGGTTTAGACCTGGTTTAGTCCTCGGTTTAGTCCAACTTTAGTCCTTGGTTCAGTCCTGGTTTAGAGTTTAGTCCTGGGTTTAGACCTGGTTTAGACCTGTTTAGACCTGGTTTAGACCTGGTTTAGTCCTGGTTCATTCCTGGTTTAGTCCTGGGTCAGTCCTGGTTTAAGTTCTGGTTTAGTCCTGGTTTAGTTCTGCTTTTAGACCTGGTTCAGTCCTGGTTTAGACCTGGTTTAGACCTGGTTTACTTCTGGTTCAGTCCATATACGGTGCAAAAGTCCAGCATCTTCACAGTTATTTTTGTGAGAATAACTTTAAAAGTGGTGTAGTAGTCGTGTCATGTCTTACATTTTAAACACAGTAATATTGTAATGTAACAAATTACTTTGAAATGACAGGAACAAGTCATAAAAGACACATTACATTTTAAAGTCACTTGGCCAACACTGGTCTTAACTTTGAGTGTGAAACCAAGAAAAATGACTTCAAAGTTTCTGTTGTGTCCAGGTAAAAGTATAACAGGTAGGGCTCCAAAAATTTGACGACTTGTTGCTCTAATGAAGAAATATTTGTATGTGAAAAATATAAAACTTTTAAAATGTTGATCTCGTTATTTGGAAGTTCCTGTTCTCTGCCTTTGTATCATGAGCCAAAAATAAGTCGTGCAAAGGCAAAAGGCAGAAACTGACGTGATCTTTATTTGCTTGATTTTCACCAGATTTACACCCATTCCAGTGTTGGGAGTAACAGATTACATGTACCAGAGTTACGTAATCAGAGTACAAATTATGAGTAACTGTATTCAGTTACAGTTACTGTTTCAGTGAGAGGTAATTGGATTACAGTTACTTTGTTGAAATAAATGGATTACACAGTGGTATTTTTCCTGTTTTCACATTTTGGGCTAAACCAGGACTAAACCAGGACTAAAAACCAGGTCTAAAACCAGGTCTAAAAACAGAACTAAACCAGGTCTAAACCAGGACTAAACAATATGACACTAACAGTAGGTGAACATAATTTAAAACAGCAGTGATCTCATATAAAAATCATTTCTCTATCAATAATATTTTTAATGTGCATAAGGAAAGACTGATCTTTTTATTGTCTTTTGGCAGATAAAACATCTTATGTTCAGATATTCTAGTCTTTGTTTCTCTACAGTAAAACAAAAGTCTGTTCATGGAGACTTGGGCTCAACAGACAATTTGAAGAAAACAAACAAGAATTTTCAGGATGTGGATGTTACATTCATGCAGTTTTAAAAAGCATGACAGTATCAAGTAATCCAAAATATTCAGATTACATTACTCACTTTAAGTAATTTAATGGATTACATTACAAACTACATTTTGGTGTATGTAATCTGTAATCTGTAGGGGAATACATTTTAAAAGTCACCTTCCCAACACTGATCCATTCTAAAGCTACGTTTATATGATGACAGTCTGAACAGAAGACGCAAAAGTGGCGTCGCGTCTTCACTATTAATTTTGCGTTTAGATGAGCATTTTCGGGAGTAAATCTGCGTGTATACGGTGACGGAAAAGTGTGTGGAATTGGATTGGGTATGCATGCCAGGCGGCCAGGTGGTGCTGTGATACACTATGCGTAAAATCTTCCTTCTTCTCATCTGCTGTAACCCTCTAAACGAAAGGCACTTCTGATAAAATGTTTTGTTGTTTTTACCTGCAAGTGTTCTCATGTAAACAGCTGTTCAGAACACCTCACCAAATAATATAGAACACCTTTGGATTTCCTGTTTAGTGCTGATCAGGATCGTGCGGCCACACTTACACACTTAAACAGTTTGACAGACACATTACTTTGCAGTATAGTGTGTACTAGGGATGTAACAGTAACCAAAATATCATGATATCGTATCATCAGAAGTCTCACAATAATATCGTTGGTTGTCACAATATATAGAATCACAAGTTTCTTTGCTTAAATGCATTGTTTTATAGTTGGGTTCGGTCAAGTGGTAACGGAGGGAAACAGGGGCAGATTTTTGACATTCAAATGTCTCTTATTCAGAAACTAGAGGGACTATTGAAATAAGTAAAGTATCAGAATGTAGGAAAGAGTTACACTCCAACAGGGTCAAGTTAAACCTGTGATATTCTTTCAAGTTGTTGACAAAAAATTAAAAAACTCATGTCGGTAACGGAGGGAATGAAATATGCAGCACTTTTTGGGCAATAAATCCAAACAGTGATAACTCTTGGTTCTCACTTCCATATCCTTAACAAACTGGTTTGAATATTTGCTTCATATAGTTTTCTACCATATGGTACAAGATTAGGTTGAAAAACCTCTTACTTTTTGACTCATGAGATTTTTTATTAAGAAAGGTCATGGTAACGGAGGGAAAAGTAACGGAGGGAAAATTGTACAAACAAGTAGAAGGTGCAGGATTTTACATCATTTGTCACTTTTTTCTTCCAAATACTTTAATATTACTTCAAAATGAAAGGAAACTATTTCTATAAAATATGTCAGTCCTTCCAAGCAAATTTTTATCATTTTAAATACTTTTTTTTTTTTTTTTTAATCATGTCCCTTCATCAACATTTCAAAGATGGAATAACACAAGATATGATGAAATACATCCATTTATTGACATGATTTGCAGGTCTTTGAAATTTGGGAAATAATTTTTGTTCCATGTTTCATACATGGTCTGTTTAAAACATATGGAACTTTAGAACCAAAAATGGTACAGAAAAAAGGTGAACAGTTTCATAAACTAGAGCACATATGTATCTGTTCAATACAGTTTTATATCAGATGCATTAACTTGAATTTTTGGCCTTGTTGTTTACTTCTGTTTGCCCAGGCCCAGTAGCAACAGCTTAGAAACATTGGGAACTACATATCCCATGATTCATTTCAGTGCAGACAACATAAAGAAACATGTTTTTTACTTGAATTCTTGGGATTATGGCGGTAATAATTCACACCATATTCTTGTCAAGGTATTTTAAAAGCAAAAAAGTGTTCCATCTACAATTATATCAGCCTCTCCAAAATCTCACAATAAATATCATACCGTAAGATTAATATCGTAATAATATCGAAGCGAGAGATTTGGATATCGTTACATCCCTAGTTTGTACAATATGAATAAATACACAAAACTTTCACATTAAAGATAATTTAAGTATAACTGAATACAAAGGTATATTTATTTAATATGTTAAGACCCCGTAACAAAAAGAAGGAGGTGAGAGGTTGGATTTTAAAATAAAATATATATATTAACTAAATCACAAACAAAACATACACTGCAGTAACATCAATGACATCGGCACTAATGAAAAAACTGCACATCACATTGGGTTTGTAAAGATGTAGAGTACAGTTTTGTATCATGTTTTTGTGTATTTATGGAGAATTGTCATGTGGGAGCATTGAATCTTACAGCTAACCGTAAGGAGAGTAGATATAGAGTAGAATAGGGCCCGGGAAAGATCGCTAGATGGCTCAAACATGCGTAGACGAAATCTAAAACGTCTTCGGGAACATTAAAATGCGGTAGAAAGCTCCTAAAAGTCCATCGTTCCAAGTTCCAAATTGTCTTGCCTAAATGTCTCATCTTATTTAAGTGTTTTCTTTGTTTTTGTCTGATAATCAGGAAGTGCACCTTGGCATGCTTTATTTTGCTTTCACTGTAAACTGTTTGAACTTTGAAGACTTTTTGCATTGCGCGTATTTGAGCGAAACATGTCTAGATGTGTTGATGTATAAGCAGCTCTTGAGGTCGAAGTGAGGCCGCCTTGAAGAGTCGAGAAGAATCAGGAAGTGCACTGTTATCATGCTGGTTGGAGATAGGTTTACCTCGATGGGAAAAACTCCGCTCTGGTCTACAAAAGTGCTTATAAAGTCATCAGGGTGAGTAATTAGGACACTCAGAATGCATTAGGTAAGTGTGGAATGACTCTGGACCACCGAAAAAGATTAAAAATGAACTAATCCTGTTTTTCCACGCTGTTCAAACAGTAAAAATCTGACACAGCTCGTTTAACTGTGACTAAACCCCGGTCTAAAACCGGGCATTCCCCTCTCTCCTCTCACCCGCGGCTGTTGCGTTGGAAGAGGCGTGTGTTTGTTCCTGGTTCGGGTCGCGACCTGACTCAGAAGAGGTCGTGAACTCTCCGCCTGGCGACCCCCGAGTTCAAGTTCGCTAATTGGGCCTGTTCCCACTCTCCGGCTCTCGTACGGTTTCCCCCCAGAGACCGCAGACAGCTCATCCATCACAGCCCGGAATCAAACACTGTCCGGGGTCAGATCTGAAACGCTACTGCGGCTGACGTGGAATGTTTTTTATTGATATTTTGAAGGGGTGTGATGCTATCTGGAGGTATCACTCCGTCTGAAGCCCTGTTACTCAACTTAGACGTAAACTGAGCTTTGTTTTTACACAATCTGACCAGAGAGACTTGCCTTAGCTTGAAAATCCATGTATCATTCGTTCATTCGTTTTTCAATACAAAACCCAAAATAAGAAAATTAAAAAACAACTCTTTTCTTCATTATTTATCTCCAAAACAAAAATGAAAAAAACAGATAACGATTTGTTTTTTCAGTTTTCGATTTTGTGTTTAAACGAAGAATGGAAAAATATGGATAACGGCCATTTCCTGTTTACGTAACTTCCGTGACTGCGATGCCGGATTTTGCACTGCATACGGACTGAACCAGGACTGAACCAAGTCCGGGACCAGAGCGGAACCAGAGCAGGACCAGAACTGGACCAGAGCGGACTCCGAGCTTTGACTCCGAGCCTCCGCAGAATCTGAGCCTCAGCTTCGAGCTCCAGCCCTGTCGTGGGCTCTGAGTCCCAGCCTGGTCTTGGTCTCAGTCCTGGTCTGGTCTCGGTCTCAGTCCCGCTTTGGTCCCGGTCTGGTCTCAGTTCTGATCTCGGTCTGGTCCCGGTCTGGTCTCGGTCTCAGTTCCACTCTGGTCCTGGTCTGGTCCCGGCCTGGTCCTGGTCTGGTCTCAGTCTGGTCTCAGTCCTGATCTCAGTCCTGCTCTGGTCCCGGTCTGGTCTCGGTCTCAGTTCCACTCTGGTCCTGGTCTCGGTCTGGTCCCAGTCTGGTCTCGGCCTGGTCCTGGTCCTGTCTCGGTCTGGTCCCGGTCTGGTCTCAGTCTCAGTCCCACTCTGGTCCCGGTCTGGTCCCAGCCTGGTCCTGTTCTGGTCTAGGTTTCAGTCTGGTCCTGGTCTGGTCTCAGTCCTGATGTCAGTCTCAGTCTGGTCGAACGAATGATACACGGATTCTTGAACTACAAGTGAGATGATTTGTGCACTGAAGAAAAGAACTTGGAACATTTACTAGAAAAAATCCTCCTAACAATTTGCACTAGCACTTTTTAAGTCAATTTTCTGTAATATCAGGTACAATTTACTTGTCAGAATGAAGTGAAATGTACTTAAAATCATGATTAACAGTCATGAATCTCCTGAGTAATTGTTAAAAGTTGTGAAAAGTTTTAGAACATCCAAATTTTTCCAGTTATTTTATTCCAGGTCAAGTCCAATGAAGAGTTTGGAATGGTACAAAAGTAATTACTGAACAAGAAAAAAGATACAAAACACAAGTCCAAACTCTGCCAAAACTACCTCAAGAAAAAAGAGCAAGGCACTAAACTTGAAAACCTGGAGTGTCAAGTACAGTGTCCAGACTTAAACCCCATGGAGCTGGTTTGGGATGAACTGGACAGAAGAGTGAAGCAACCTACAAGTGCCACACATTTATGGAAAACAGACTTGGGAAGAACTTTGTGAACAATATTTGATTTCTATTGTAAAAAGAATGAGCCAGCTGTTCTATCTGCCAAAGGTGGACAATTTCATCAATCAAAAGTTTAAAATACGTTTTGGTCGACAGTAAACCATAAAAAAATGGAAAAAGTGTGGTGTTGTGATATTGTCATAATTAACTGCACTGCTGTAATGAAATGTGTTTTAAAAAACATGTGATTATTTAAAACAATTGGGGTGGGACACTATAAGTTTTTTCATCCTACTCCTTTTGAGCACCAGGTCCCAAGTATATACGTGTACATATCCTTGTTTTTGTTGTACCATGCTCAAACTAATAAAATGAAAAAAAAAAAAGAATGAAATAACTAAGTAAATATTATATGTCTAGTATTTAATGATGTATAATAAATGGTAACATTTTCCACCTTCAAGGCTCAAACCACTCACCCATTCACACACCAGTGTACACAGTGTCTTGCCCAAGGACACAACAACAGCATTTGTCTGTGGGAGCTACAATTGCAACGCCAACCTGTGGGTCAGTGGATCTGACCGCTCTCCTAATGATGTTAATTATTCTCATTTTTCTTATTTTTATTTATTTATGTTTTTATGTCTAGAGCAGGGTTTGAAGCGCCAACCTTCAGGTCAGTGGAACCAGCTGAACTACTGCTGCTCCAGTCCTAAATACGTAGCCGCCGAGTGCAGGGACTTTTCTAGAAGGACTTTGGTATTAGAGCTCTTTGCTTTGTGGACACTGGAGCGAGGTGTCTGCAAAGCTCGTTCGGGCGACTGCTGTGTTTAGACCCGCGGAGCGCGGAGCTCTTTACCCGTGGTCACCAGACGGTCTGCGCGGGCACAGCTCCGGGTCCTTCAGACACTCGGTTCTGGTTTAGTCCTGTTTTAGTCCTAGTTCAGTTCTGGTTCAGTTCTGGTTTAATCCTCAGCTGTTGAGGCGTTTGATAATATAAACGTTAGCCTATGTGACCATTTCAGCAGTGTCAAATGTGTCATGTGTCGGCTGCTGCCCCCTGCTGGTCAATTATGTGTCTGTATTTGTGGATCTGTCTGTATTTATGGATTTCTCAAAATGAGTGTCTCAAAATTACATCATACCGGAAATCGGTGGATTCGTGTAACTGGTGACCCACAAATGTGAATCACATTTTCCAAACTGAATTTTCAGTTTTACAAATGAAATTATTTTTTGCAAATGAAAAAAAAATACATTTACAAATACACATCTATTTGTAAAGACCAGAATACAAGTTACAAATATTAAATTTGCATTTGTGGATCAAAACACATGTACAAACCAATGACTATTTGTAGATCACCATCTGTGTATTTGGGAATATTAATGAGACAAAAATAACTCCATATAGTTCTCTGCGCTTAGACAAGTCTCGAACACATACAATTATAATCAGAAACTGGCTTTGATGAAATTTTTGTTGAAAATCAAACTCCTAAACAGGACCATGAACTGATCACAGACTCATGAAAATGTGCTCTTTAAATCCATTTTATATTTTTATTTTTCAGTCGATCATACGTTTTTGTCTATTTGCTTATGTGTGCGTTTTGTCACCATGGTAACTGCTGAACATTTCTCCAATAGAGATGCACAGAGATAAACCCCCAGCGCGACGTCACCGCAAAGCGTTTTGGAGTCACGCTGGGGGTTTAATATGTTTGTGTGCGGCGGAATGTTCAGAAGTTTCCATCGTGACACAATCCACATATTAGCAAACACAGACAAACAAGTTTTAAAATATCTGTGTGAAAACTCAAGGACAAATTACACAATGTACTTAAACAACTCATTTCCTGTTTAGAGTTAGATTTTCAACAAAAAGGTGAGAGTGACTAACTGTTGGCTAATGCTAATGTTGTTGGAGAGGGACTTGTTTAGCATCACAGATCAGCTCATGTGTTGTAGTTCCAGCTAAATCAGTACTTTCTGCTCAGATTGTGTTCAAATAAAGCTAGGATTTTTAATTTATTTATTTTTTCAACTTTGTTTCTTGAACATTTTTAACATTAACAAACAGAGTATTGAATAGTACCATGACAGTAAGGAGGACACATCTGAATGTCAACACCCCACAACCCCCCCACCCACTGGCCAAACAACCCAAAATAACAATAAAAAAAATTCATAAATTAAAAAAAAAAAATAATAGTGATTAAGTAAATAGTCATATTTTTCTATAGCACTTTTCCACCTTCAAGGCACTCAAAGCACAACAAGAACCACTCACCCATTCACACACCAGTGTACGCAGACACTGTGGGCAAGGTGGGTTAAGTGTCTTGCCCAAGGACACAGCAACAGCATTCATCTGTGGGAGCTGGAATCACATCAGCCAACCTGTGGGTCAGTGGATCTGACCACTCAACCTGTGATGTTTTATGTCGAGACCTGGATTCAAACCACCAACCTTTAGATCAGTGGGCAAATGCTCTACCAACTGAACTACTGCCGCCCCTGCCGTAAAGATAATTGATAGTAGTAGATACATTAAATCAGGGGTGTCAAACATACGGCCCAGGGTCCAGATTCGGCCCTCCAACACCTTTAATCTGGCCCTCAGCAGATTTTCTACTAAAATATTTTAATATTTTCTATTAAAATATTGGTAATTTTCTGTGGTGTTTATCACAGCAGCGTCTCCAGCGTCTCTGTACGTGGCCCCTCCCACCAGAGCAGCACAAATGAAGACTTGTCTCTTTCCAAACGCTCTTAAAGGACGATCGTTTTGACTGTTGACCGTGACACCCTCATCAGAAAAATGTCCAACATGAGAAAAGTGGAGCTGAGTGCAGGATTTTACAACAAAAAGACTTATTTCTGACCATTAATAAAACAAAGCTGCGCTCAAAGCTCACACACAAACACACAAACACTTGAATGACATTCTGAAGACAGCAGCTGCTCAGGACATGGTGCCTGATATTGATGCACATGTGCAGGCTAAAAGATGCCAAGTTTCAAGAGCAAAAAGAAAGCGTCACTAAATTGTGTTGAAATGGCATTTTTCTTAAAGGGAAGAAAGAGTTCATCAATTAAAAAAGATTTCTGTAATAGATTTGTGTTTCTCTGCACAAGTATTTGAACTTATTGCTGTTTTTTGGGGTTTATATGCCAGGAGTTTTCTGATCCGGCCCCTTTAGGATCAAAGTAGGTTGGATACGGCCCCTGAACCAAAATGAGTTTGACACCCCTGCATTAAATAAATACACAATGTAAATAAAATAAAAAAAAAAGAATATTAATAAAAAGAAGAACTAATACAAAAATAAATTAAAAAGTAAGAAGTAGGGATGTGAAAGGAGGAAAGGAGCCCATAGAGGTGAAAAGCTTACATGGGATAAGAAGAGGAAAAAAATAGGGGAAGAAAGGATTATTTCCTATACTTTAGTCATTCTCCAGATCCCGAGGAAGAGTTAAAGAGTCAATGTGACGTAAAAAGGGGTCCCAGGTAGCATGGAATAACTTAACAGAGCCTCTCAGTGAGAACCTCAGTTTTTCAAGCTTAAGACTGTAAAGCACTTCACAAACCCAGCGGTGATGTGTCGGGGGATGAGGAAGTTTCCAATTAAGTAAATCAGTCTTCGGGCCAGTAACGTGGTAAATGCTATGGCCCGTTTCAGCGCACTGGGCAAATTTGAAACAGGGGAGGCACCAAAATTCGCAGTATCCCAGTTATTAGAAACCAGGTTACTGTAACTGGTATATTCCGATAGTAAATGTAATACTGTGGCATGTAAACGCAGTATCTCGGTTACTGCAACATAAAGTTGAGTGTGCATGCGTCCAAAAGACACTTTCCAGTCTTTTCACCACAACACCAGTGAAATAAACAAAGTGACCAACATAAACAAAGTGACCGACATAAATAAAGTGATCGAACATAAAGAAAGTGACCAACATAAATAAAGTGATCGACATAAACAAAGTGATCATACATGAGTGAAATAACTGTAGAATAAAAAACTGAGCTAAACCTGCACACGTACAATCACTGAAAAGCTAAAACATGAACCATCTCCTACGATATACACACAGAACAGACTCACCATCATTAGCACCTCTTCTGTCACAAAAAAACCCCACACATAATCCACTGAGTCGTGTCCTTTAGTCCAAAAGAAGCTGATCGCATCAGCGGCGAATGTGATCAAAGCTGAATTATATTATCAAACCTGATGTGTCTCTATAGTGGTTATGGTTTATATGTTGTAAAATTGAGTTTATTTATGCAGAAGATTTTAATGAAGAATCTGTTGGGTTTGATCTGTGCAGTGGATTGTGGGATATCTCACAGCTCCTCACCGCTGGTTCAACCTCCCGAGCTTCCGACGCTAAAGGAGCTCATGGCTGTTTGTATTTTTCCTGGTTTATTCATTTAAATTAAGTTAAATTTTGCACTTCTGCATTTGTAAGATTATGTCAAGAAACCGGGACACTCCATTTGGTCATGTACACAGAGATATGAGTGTCCCGGTGTCTCAGTGCACATGTAAACACAGTATCCCGAATACTGCAATAACCAGGATATGACTAATAACCAGGATACTGATGTGCATGTAAACACACTCATTACTACTGTAATATGTTAGGACTGTCCAGGTCGTCTTTCTTGGTTTAGTTCATGTTTAGCTGTGGGTTTGGAGTTCAAATTGTTGAACTAAGAAAACCAGACAATAAATGTCATAGTTTAACTTGAAAAACACAATTTCATGTAGAGATGACTCCACCTGCCAATTGAAATGCTCCACAGTATAGCATTAAACTTATTTTGCATTCATCCCATTACATGTTTAGTGCTAAAACATCGTAATATGTAAATGCTTTGTTGCACCTTATGAAGCTGTAGTTTTCAAGTTAACATCTACGTTTTACCTTTAGTTTAGTAGATGATTGGCTATTTAAGAGCAGAAATCATCCAAATGATTCTAGTATAATTGTACGGAGTTTAAAAACAGACTGGAGCACTTCCTGTATTACTCCATGAAATCACAAAGTGGAACAGAGTGTTTTCAGTCTGAGAAAAGAACTCAGCCTAAATATGCAGGCTTTGTGTGTGAATGAAAAACAAACAAACTAAAAACCAACAAAACAAAACACAACTACAGGTACATTTGTGATGAGAAAACAGCATTAGAACATAAATCAGAAAATAGCGTAACATGGGCCCTTTAATTTCGTTGATATAAAAAGCTCTGTGCTGTATTTTCACATTTTGCTGGCCCTGTTTTCGGAAAAGAAATTTGCAATCAATCCATAATTAGGTCTAAAATTTTAATATTAAACCAAATATGTGGGCATCTTGTCGTCGATCCAAGACTGAATATGGGAAAATCCATCTTCAGCCTGTAAATCTTGGGAGATGTTCAAAAGATAGTTAAGATAATTACTCGTTATTTGGGTAAAAGCAAAGTCAATTTTTCACAGCGGAAAACAGCCCATTCTTTACTGATGAAACACGTGTTTATTCCAGAGGTCCGGAGCCGGAGAACCATCTAAACAACTATCTGGCTGGTTAGCGCATACCAGCAAAAACCAGTAAAAGCAACGGAACAAGACAAAGACGCGGAATTCTCTCTCAAGTCGATCCAAATGTTCTGTTTTGGCCTCCGGAGGTTTGCAGACAACATGGAGCTGGCAAACGCTCTCCTCAAATGTTCTGAGCTGGCCGGAAAGCAAGTTCATTTGAAGCTTTTTGTGTGAAAATATAAACGAACAGAAGATGAGAGGCTCCCACTGCTCTGCTTCAGAACAGTGGCTCTCAAAGCTTTCACAACAAGAAGGGATTGAGCAATACAGTTTTTTTTTTTTCCAAGGCCGACGCTGATACCGACTGTTTAGAGTCAGTGCTAGAAAGTAACAAGTACAAAAGTAAAAGTAACATTTTTAGTAGTGTTGTTCTGATACAGTTTTTTGGGATCCATTCTGACACTGACACTTAGCCTTAGGCTGCGTTCACACTGCAGCCTGAAGTGACCCAAATCCGATTTTTTGGCCTCTATGTGACCTGTATCTGATCTTTTAATGTCAGTCTGAACCACACAGATCCGATTTTTTCAAATGTGACCCAGGACACTTGGATATGTGCTCCTGAAACCGATACATATTCGATCTTTTGACATGCGACTTCAGTGTGAACGGCCAAAGTGCATTCATCCACCTACACGTTATCAACAAGTCACAAACGTCACTATTCTGCTCTGAAGTAGGTGAAAATTGTTAATGAACTCCGTGTGACTGAAGCGAAGCACATCACCACTCACCACTCTTGGCTCCGTCTCCACATCCACACGTTCCTTTCAACGAACGTCGCTGCCGCTGTCCCACAAAACACCACGACCAAAAACCTTGTCCTTCTCCTTCTCAATCTCCTCCTTAAAACAAGTTGTTCATGTTCTGGCTCCGGTACAAGAAAAACTTTAAAATCGCTCACTGCGGTTGACGTCGTCGTGTCTCCAGTGCACATGCGAGACACTTTCGGGCCGTTTCAAGTTCACACAGGGGATCACATACAAGTCACATTTAATTGGAAATGTGAATGACCTCGCAAAATCATCGGATTTCACAAAAAAATCGGAATTGAGCGTTGCCCTGCAGTCTGAACGTAGCCTTAGTGTACTCTATTGTTGTAGTACTCGGACCAGCCTCAAGACTGCGTTTTTTTTTTTTACAGTCTTGGTCTTGTCTTGGACTCGAGCACATTTGGACTTAGTTTTGTCTTGGTCTTGATGGTGCTTGGGCTCAGTCTTGTCTTGGTCTCGACCTTTAAAAGTCTCGGTCTTGTCCTGGTCTCGAGACTCTGTGGTCTTGGACAGGTCTTGGTCTCGATTAGTGTGGTCTTGACATGGATCTATTAAAATAACTGGATAGGGTGTTGCTGCTTGTATCTGCCTCCAGTTGATATAGTGGTCACTCACTACAGCGGAAAAAACCTCACGGGCCGAGACAAGATTTTTCTCATAGAGTGCAATGTAATCACAAACTGCTCGTGTTTGGCTGACAGGGACCTACAACTTTCAAAAATGTCGGATTTTGTGGCAATTTTTACCTATTTTTTAGTGATGGTCAAATGAGTCGGAGCTCTGGAGCACGTCTCGTTCTTTCTGAAACAAATCGCTCTGAAGCTCTGCCTCGGAGCTCGTCTCACAGCAGCCGCTCACGTGACCAAAGTGTGGAAGTGTCGCTCCCTCCCCCTACTGCTTCACTCTGCGTGTCAATCGCTTCAGTGTATTGAAGAGTTTCATTGGCTCAGTGAATGTTCCGCTCTGTGATTGGTTCAGAGTGTTCAGCGCACTTCTGTGGTTTGACAAGAGCTAAACTGGTACAGTATAAAAGATGCACCAATATTTGTTAAAAATGTTGGGTAGTGAGGAGTATTGTGTGATGTTAGTGGTGATTTTGGCGACTTTTGGCGACTTTTGTCATGTGTTTCATTTTCGATGTCATCTACAAGTGGAAAAAAGCGATCCATGGTTTGGGATTCTTATTTACAGCTGCTATTTATGTTGCTCTTTACATATTATTTAAAATCATCATTATTATTGTTGTTGTTAGGTACGGTGTCGCTCTGCACACAAGTATTGTCTTACACTAACAATACTTCATCGATGCTCCACTAGAGGTCAGTGTTTCTCCAAGGCCTCAGACACGTCCAACCATTTAAGACAATATTGCGACTGAGGTGTCAGTGCTTCACGAGGCTCCATTTGCCCGTCACTACTATTTTTAGATCATAAACTTTTTTTCAGCTCAAAATCATTCAGTTGTCTTAATAAAACGCTTTATAATCGTTAGCTCCGGCTTTGCTCTGCTCCGCTCTAGCTCCTTTTGCTCTGATTGGTCAAAATGATCATGTGGTACACGAGACCGCATTTTGTGTGTGCATTTGCATGCATTCGCGTGTGCCCGTGGGAGAAAAGACACTACTGCACATGCTCGGTCGGCCCACAGCCACCATAAGTACCTCGCCGGGCTAAAGGTGAATCTGGGATCATGCGCCATTGAGCTCTGCCAATTGACTTGAATGGGTGGCCATTTTAAAACCCCGGGGCTTGGGTCTTGACTACAACACTTTTTGAAATAATCCATCCAGTCCTTATATTTGCAGAGGTTGCTGCTGCTAGGCTAGTGCAAGTCAATGGCCACAGTTAACCTGCCACTAAAAACAGTCTTACCCACTCCACAAAACACCCAAAACAAATCTATTATTACACCAGACTGTCCATGTAAATGTCTGTGTTGACAGAGAAACATTTTGAACAAAGGTTTCACATAGATTCACACAGATCTGATTCCCTTTTGCATTTATGGACTTCACAAACTTCCGAAGCACATTTCTTGAGCCGTTTTCCGCTGTTAGGATCCAACAACCAGACAATTATGATGTCCAAATCCCAAAACTAAAATATGACAATATCAGAACCAGAAACAAAAGTGATATGGTTCAAAAGACTAGAAAAGACTGGCTTTGTCAATAAATGCATCCCACTGGGAAAACAAACATGGCGGGTTGATGCTCAGTTTTTCGGAAAATCCTTCCCAGTATGAATTGCACAATGACCGGAAGTCCGAAATTCGTGATGCATGTATATTAGAGTAGAAAAAGGTCAATAAAGTGCATTTGTCAGAATACATATAGCTATAATCTTAATAATATTATGCTCTGCCTCTTATAATATCAAATATAAAAGAGATGTAATAAAATCTACATGTATGGATATATGCATGTATGTATATATGAGCATATATATGCATGTGTTTATATGTACAGTATACTGTAACTCCTTTAACACAGTGTTTCCCAAACTTTTTTTCTGTCGACCCATATTTTAAAAGTGACAAAACTTCGTAACCCAAGTCAACAGACATTATTGGTAAATCACAAAATAAAGGTGGATTTGAGCATTATTGAACATTAATGAGGATATTTTATTTTAGTGATTGTGTCTCTCTGAACAATTAGTATTACTCAAGTTTTAAACAATGAAAAGCACTCATTGAACCAGGAATACTGGAACAAAATATTCAATAAAATAATTACAAAAAGAAGAGAAATTATACAAAACATGTTTTAACATTTGAACTTTTCTAATGAGATAGGTGGGCCTGTCTGTGTTTGTAGCCGGTTCCTGTCCAGGTGCAGGATGAGAGCGCAACAGCAGATCAGACGCAGCATTCAGTCTGTTTCTGTGCTTTGTCTTCATTTTTGTGAGCACAGAAAATCTAAATTCACACAAATATGTACAAGTGAAAGGAATAAGCAGAGAAATACTGGCCCTACTGAGGACAGGATGTTCACTTGTTCTCCCATGTGTCACGTCCCATGTGTCCGTCACAAAGGCAAGAGGCATCTAAAAATGTTGGCAGTATATGAGTTACGTTAGAGCACTTTTTTAGAGAAAGAGCAGCCACTTTTTAAAGGGATAAGCACCTACAGTACCAGTGCGGCCATAGGTGAAAGTGTAGGACAAAGACCGACCAGGGGCAGAAAAAAAAGGGTTATCTGGGTTTAATGGATCTATTAAAACAACATAATAAGTATCACCAGACTGTGGAACATTCTTCATGAGGATAGATACTTTTAACGCCTCATTCTGGAAGATTATAAGGCTGTGAAATGTGATGTTACTTCCGGGTCCAAGGTGCATCAGCTGAAGGACAATACTGAAGAGCTGTGTTTTAGTTTGATTTTTTCCTGGAGTGATGTTGTAAGAGGAGGGGATGGGGCAGAAGGAGGAAGAAGAGGAGGAAGTCGAGGAAGAGGGGAGAAACATGCAGGTTCCCACTCTTTATCACAAACAGACACAAACTCAAATCTTTTCCATGACTTTTTCATGACCTAGAGTGAATTTTCCATGACTTTACAGCACCTACATGTGTAGAACTGATCAGACTTTTAGGGCTAAATATGAAATGTGAACTCTTTCCACTCACATTTTGGTTTGGGATTATAATTTTTTAACATTCAAAATACTGTCAGTGCATTTATTGTCGTCTCTTTTAAACAAAAGGCGCAGACGTTCAGAAATAATCACAAAGTCCTAATGAGAACTGAACAGAACGCTCTAGTTGTGTGAAAAAATGACAAAAATTCCACAACTTTTCCTAAACTTTCATTGAATTTACAAAATTCCATGATTTTCTAAGCCTGGAAAATGACATTTTCAAATGAGTTTTCCGGGATTTCCATGACCGTGGGAACCCTGACCTTTAAAGTGTGCTTGACAGGTTTTGATGATTCTCTAATTTTGACTTTTGACATTTGGATAATACCTGTTTTAGTTTAGTTTTACACAAATCAAGAGGCAGTTTGTGAAGAAAAGTTGATAAATGTTGAAAATGAACAGAACCAGAGAGTTCTAGAGTCCAACACTGATGACAAACACACTGGGAGAATACGGTCCAAAAGTTCAGCAGGATTTACACAAGAAACATATTTGTCCTGATATTTAAAACATGAAGTTGCTCTTATACTTGTTCTGAACACTGCAGTTGCATGAAAGAGATACTAAAATTCCATCGCTTTTCCAGGATTTCCATGACCGTGGAAACCCTGGACATGAGGAGCAGGAAGAGGAGAGAGGAGAAGGAGTGGAAGAGGAGGAGAAGAGTGAGAAGAAGCAGGAGGAGGTGTGAGGTTACAGAGGAGAAGAGGAAGAGGAAGAGGAGGAGGAGTCAGGTCCGAGCGAGGGGCGTACAGAGGATACCGTGGGTTTTCCTTCTTCTCGCTGACTCCGTGGTGACCCGTGAGCTGATGTGGTTCAGATGAGATGAGAGTCTGTGCTGCAGATGTCAGGCTGCTGTTCAAATGTGAGGAGAAGAAAGAGAAGTGCACCGTCACAAGAGCGTACACTGCAAAAAGAACACGCGTACCATAGTTATGTTTTATTTTTTATCATAAAACAATTTGATCTTTATGAGTTTTGTCTTTGTCTGATTTTTAAAGAGGAGTTTTTCGTTTACATTTATTGCATTTTGTTACCTTGTATGTTTTTTTGAAAATGTTGTATTCACCGAAAATAACGTTCAAAACATGTTTCGCGAATTAGTTTTTGACGCTCGGAGTCAAACATCGCTCCCCCTTCAGAGCACCATCACGTTAGAGCTTATCCTGCTTATCCGCTAATAAAACTACCGCAAACCCAAAGAATGCTCAAAAAAGGTCAATTTTGCTCAATATGGATCCTTTAAGGGTGCATTGTGTCACTTTTCTGGTGGAGTCTCTGTTAAACTTTTCTCCACGCAGATGTTATTGTCTGGTCCCAGAAGGGTTGACTAGGTTTTGTATTCACCTTGTGTGTCTGTCCACCCGCGATAATTCCACCATTTATGGACCGATTGTCACCAAATTTGGTACATGGGTCAAGCCCTCGTGTCCGATGCTGCAAAAAAAAAAAAAAAAGTTTGATGACGATCTGAGGTCATTTGAGGTCACACAGGTCAATTGAAAGTTCACGCCATTATAAAGGATAAAGGCAATTTTTGCAATTTCTGAACCATCTGCGGACTAAAATATTCACCCAATCAACACACAAGTTGACACACACATAACCAGGGCACACTGGATGGTACAGGTTGAAATCGGTCAAGGTCACTTGAAGGTCAAGGTAACCAAGGTCAAATATGCGTTTTTGGTCATAACTCCACGAAGGATGGAGCTAGAGCAACGGGAGTGCCTCAAAATCTTAGAAAAATTATCTTTTTGTAATTCTACGCATTTGTATAGTAAAATATTCAATCAATCAAACTTTATTTCTATAGCACCTTCCAACAACCAAAGCCAACCAAAGTGCCGTACAACATTAAAACAAGATAAAAAACAATAAACATCATACACATAGGTCTTGCACCTTCCTACTTGTGTAAGATTTTGACCCCTCACCAACCCAGCAGAGCTCTACGATCTGCTGGGCAACATCTGCTGGAGGTCCCCCGGTCCTGGTGCACACAGTGAGGTGATCGTTCTTTTGCAGTGGCCAGTCCAAAACTCTGGAACTCTTTGCCCATTGAGTTACGGTCCATCCCTGACCTGCCTCTGTTCAAAGCCAAACTTAAAACTTACTTATTTAGAATGTCTTTTAACACTTAGTGGCCCTGTGACACTTTCTTTATTTTAATGCTGTAATGTGCTTTATTGACCTATTTAAAATATTAATAGTTTTCAAGATAATCACTAATTATAACAGTTCCTTTCTCTTTCAGTGTAGCTGTTAAAATTCTAATTGGAACCAAAATAATTTCCATTTCTTGTTTTTCTGGTGATACACACACACAGATCTACAGTCACACAACTAACATACACACAACTCATGAAAAATGACATTTTGGTTCCACACTAGTAAACACAGACATTCTCATGTGTGACCAAGATCACACAAATGTTCATGGGCCTGTACACATACACACATTACATTGTGGATATAATGATCATGTGATATGGGCTGGACTCCTCATAAACTGCTTCTGTGGTGATGAACTGAACCCACTCATGCCTCATGGGGACCAGGTTGTTACCTCTGATTGCACTCTTCGTCTGGAATGTTTCACAGTATGGCATTAAACCTTTCTATTAGGAATGGGACGAGACATAATATCCACAAGACAAGATGAGATACGAGATTGAGTCAACGAGAACAAGACAAGACTGGACTTTAACGTAATTCGTAATATACACATTTCTTGATTCAGTTTCCAATTTTGGCCTCACAATTTTTTATTTTTTAAAATTTGATTTCATAGTTTTGTTTCGATTCTAGATCATTTTCCTCATCATCCCTCACTCGCGGGTCCCCTTTTGCAGTCTTGTTGTTTCACAGATTTGTTTTTGCTCAATTTTGCATGTTTTTTTTTTTTTAACAGTGTATGAACGCGTATTGTGTTCCTTCCCCTGCGTCCTAATTGGCTAAGAGACTGTAGACCATTGTCAATCAATCTCCTCTATGTCATGTCTCCTGTACAGTACAGAATGTGTTCAGACTGCATTTACATACATGTTGGATATGTAGACATGTCATTCTGAAATGCTGCGCGATCGGGCAATTGCCACATTTGCCTCCGTGAGGTGCGGAGCTCTCCATCAGTCCTTTCTCCTGCTTGTACTGTCCCTTGTTTCTATCTTCATGGAGACCAAACCAGACCAAGTTACAGGTCAGATCTGTGGAGAGGAAACCCCGCTCACAGTCAGAATGCCTGTTTTTCTACATATTTCTGAGCTATACATAAAACCACCTGTAACTGAATAAATGTAAAATAGAGCTGTTTAATGTTCAAGAAGTTACACAGTGATGGTACGATGTTTAATACGAGTTCTGTCTAAAACACCTTGAGAACAGGCAGAGGACTGTTCATCCGTCTGACAGATGCTTCCACTCTGACTGCACATCCGCTGTGTCAGAACGTGGCGCAACTTTGTAGTATTGCGATGAGAAAAACCCAAGTGAAAAACGATGACAAGACAACTGTAACCGGCCCAAGTAGCACCAGTTACAGTTGTAGTCAGCTTTCACGGAAATAGAAAGCCACACTGAAAAACATTCTTCATGAGGACTTTTAATGCCCTACTGTGGAAGATTATAGGGCTGGTACGTGTCATTTCCGGCTTTTTAGCATGACTTAGACTTACACAGACTTTATTGATCCACAAGGGAAATGACTTAGACACAGTAGCTCACATGTCACATTATATTACAATAACAAAGAGTAAAAAATATTAAAATGGTACAAATTTTCTAAATAAGTAGCAATAAAAAATAGCAAGAGACTGGTTTCAAATAAGGAATACATTATATAAATATATATGTACATGTACATAAAAAAAAATAGGACAGACCATTTGGAATTATTTAATAATAATAATATGATTAACATTAGTCTGTGATTCAGATATTTTTTTAGGCCAGCAGAGAAGGACTTGAAGGCCCTGACGCTCCACACTGCTCACAGTAAGGACGCGTGTTTTTCAGAGCAATACACACAATCAAAATTTTGAAAAAAACATATTTTAGTCTTTTTTTTAACCATAAAGTTACGTACCGTGGCTTTAACTTAGACCTGGAAAATTGATACTTTATCTCTACATCTCATTGGGGGTGTTCTTCATGTTCTTCTGTGTATCCCTGTTGGTGAAATGTTCAGCAGTTACCATGGTGACAATGCACGCATTAAAAAAAGATGGCAAAAAAATTGTCTGAAAACTCAAAATTACAAAATGGCGTCTGAGCGTTCGTGGTCTTGTTACGAGTTTGATTTTCAACAAAAAGGTGACAGTGTGAGGGATTTGTTTAAGTGCACACATCATTTTACCCATTGTAATTCCAACCAAGTCGGCTCATTCTGGTCAGATTGTGTTAAAACAAAGCTCAGAGAAAGTCTAACTTGAGTAACAGAGCTTCAGACAGAGCCGTGCTTCTAGTTAGCTTCACATCCCCGGGGAATATCAATGCCATCAGCTCCAAAGTGCCAAATGTCAAGATGAGAAAGTTCAAAAACATGGCAGTGCTTTGGAAAACTGTGCCTCTTCACCGCACTTGGAGCTGTTCTAATACTTGTCACTGTAAAAGACAAACTATGGTCTTATTTGTGTTGCGGTGAGAAGCCTCTGTCTCCAAAGGACATTTAATAAAAAACTCCATCGCCTCCGGGACCCAAGTGACCAGTCCAAACCCACGGAGGCCATTTTGTTTGGTCTGACACAAGAGACACAACATTCAAACTAATCCTGTGCTTTTCTTTGATCAGATGCATTGGGCGACAGGCACCAGTTTTCACGTTGTTTATTTATGTCTTAGCGGTCGACTTGGGCTACACAGGCTCTGAAAACGATCGCCGCTTCTCGATGGTGGTTTTGGGATTTAAACCGTGTTGTGAAATAAGGATATTCTTTGGTTTGGAGCTCCGCGTGTGTCTGCTTTCCTGTTTGGTTAAATCCATTCATTTCATAACTGACCAAGAACCACACAGCGACCGACTCCACAAAAAAGAGAAGAGCCTTAGTCCGGTCGCAAAATCAAAAGTATTTCAGATTCACTAACGGAAATCACACTGAAATGTTCTGAAGTGTGACTACGTTCCCACGGGTTTGAGACGGCAAGTTTCAGCCCCGTTTTCGCTCATTTAAAGTGCCCATCTGACTCCTACTTTCTTCATCACAAACATATCTTTAGTTGTCAGATGAAGAAAAAAATGTCCACTTTACCCTGACGAAGACCATCTTGCTGGTCGAAACGTGTTGGCATCCCTTCATGTAATAAAGGACTTTTAATATATTCAGCTGGAGTGCCTTGGGTTTGTACCTAACCCATTCTTCCATTTTCCAGTAAGGATCATTTTCTGTTCAAATATCTTTAGTTGTGTTTTGTTTTGTGTCTTTCACACATGTTTCACAGCCGGTTTCACTTTCTGGAGACTGTCTGACGCTGCAGCAGTAGGATTTGTTCACTTGACAGTAGGCAGGTACTTTTTTATTTAACCAATTTGGTCTGTGGCTATTTGGTCGTGACGTTTGTAATGCGCCGCTAACGGGGCTAACTGGTATAGTAATCTTTTCCCAAATCCCGTAATAAGAAGGACAATAACGCCTTTCCCCTTGATAAAATTCACCAAACATTCTCCATATTTCCGCTTTAAATCCTAAATCTTCGGAATCGCAGCCAACACAGAACGTCTGTCTTGGTCCACATCCATCTCGACTGTTTTATTTACTGTTGCGCTGCTCAAATTCACAGAGGCCAAAATTAAAAACTGGGACTAAGTCGTGGGGCAAAGTAAATATTTATTGAAAAATATGAACAACATGTACTTGTTTTCTCTTCTTTCGAGATCTGTAATGTTAAACCTTTTCTTATTAAAATAAACGTTTTGCTTAAGCATTGAATCCAGAACAAACATAATATAAAATAATACATAACATTTTTAATAAATAATGTGTCTATAATCGACCTGTAGCCGGCGGGCAGCTCTAATACAGATTTGATATGATCTCGCGGGCTAAATATAATTATATCGCGGGCCAAATTTGGCCCCCGGGCCTGAGTTTGACATGTCTGGTCTAGGGCATTGTGATTCCTGACATAGTGTCTGGAGAGAAATTAAATTGAGCAGAGGCAGTAAGTGGCACCGGCCTGGCTAGAATATTTAGGCTGAGTTCTTCTCTCAAATGGAAAACACTTGGTACTAGTGGTGTGCAGAAATATCAAAATATTGATATATTATATTGTGTAATGTGATGATACAGTATTGATATCGTGGGCTGCTGTATCGATATGTCACCAAGAGTATTTTTTGGTATATTTTACAAAATTATTTTGTTACAGCGCTAAAGAATTGTTGCGTGTTCAAAGGAAGGAAAATCGTTTATGTGACACATTTGATATATTCACTGTTTTGATGATTAAAATGGGCTTTTTTCATTATTTCATTCGTTATTCATTAACGTCCACATTCGAACAGCCCCTACAGTAGAGAGTTTTAAGTCTCGTCTTAAGACCCACTTTTATTCTCTGGTATGGAGTAAGAAAGCTTTTAGAAATATTTGTGCGCATAGAATAGAAATCCGTGTGTATTTGGGAAATCCGTATATATTTGTCTGTAGTTGCGCATAAAATAATTATCTGTTAACTCTCAAATGAGTCCAGTCGTACATAAAATATATTGTTTGTATTTTATCCATCAGAATATGAATTGAAAAGTTACGACATCAAGGATTATAATCACAAAATTTTAATTTACGATTACGCTTTCATCAGTACAAATACAAATTCACAGACGGGGCTTTACTGTCAAAAATACATCATCACTGCACAGACATTATTTATGGAGCAGAAGAAACATCGATCAAGATCAAGACTGTGCATGCACTAAAGTTTGTAGCAGAGAGTAAAAACAGAGTAATGGCACAAGGAGCTACAACAGCGACCAACAAGTGGGTTCATTAAAAAGTATTGTAAAAAATCTCTTGTCTTTCCACATTGAATTCAGGAACTGAACGCTGCTGTGTAATATTGTGTAGAAATAACTCCTCTGAACGAGAAATTGCACTTATATGTTAGTAGAAACATAGTGGAGCCAGTTGGCGAACATGAGATGTAACGTTATCCCAGGACTAATTAGCAAATATCAGGTTCTCTGCATGTTCAGGTTGAAACATTCACAGCTACAGCCACAGTGAGCATCAGTCAGTCTTAACCTTCATCTCAGCTGCATTTCTCTCATGAAATGTGACCAGAAGTTCCTAGGGAAGCTGAAATGTCCCAGTTTACACCAAACACTACCAAACTGTCCTGGTTAGATCATTTTGTGTAATATAGGACCTTAAAAGTTGTACTATGTAACTTTTCGTTGGAGGTTCGTCACCTGTTTGTTTCATGTTGTCATTGTTCTGCCTGGAATGTTCCACAGTGTGACATTAAATAGTTCTACCTTACATTTATTCAATTACAGGTGGTTTTATAACGCAAAAATGCAGTTAGAATGCAGGTAGAAACACAAACATTCTGACTGTGAGCGGGGTCGCCTCTCCTCAGATCTGACCTGTAACTTGGTCTGGTTTGGTCTCTGTGAAGATAGAAACATTTAATATTTAATCATACCGAGAAACATTCCAGACAAAGCAATAACATCTCCACGGACACAAGAAGATGACGGACCCTCAAAAAGTTACACAATGCACCTTTACTCCATACTACTATTATTTTTCTTCCTTTTTTTTTTCTTTTTACATTGATTGTATTGAAGTTCTGATTAAAAAACAGAGAAAACTTCTTCATGGTTTTGAGTTCCACTAATGGAGCTTAAATTTGAAAAAGGTTTGAGTGGAAAATGTGAGTCGGGTTGTGAACACGCAGCAGTTGGACGCAGGGTGTTTTCGCGTTGATAAAAGAGGCTGTAATCCCATAATCTCAGCTTCATCTTGGCATGTTCACGACGAGGACATGGGGAAGGATTCTCCAAAACCTTTTCCGGCTGATTTAACCTGATCTCCGAGAAGATATGAATTTAATATAAAATCACTCACTCGGAAAACCCAGCCTAATTTCATTTGGCTTCAAGAAAGAGACGAATACAATGAGATCCTGTATTCGAAGATCTAAAGAAAGGCTGTTTTAAAGTGGTGTGGTAAGAAAGGTCAAAAGTATAGAAAATCTGATGATAATCGATGCAAAAACTACAATAGTACTTGAAACTAGATATTTGAGCAGGTATCAGATGACTAATGTAACAAAAACAAAATACTGGGGTCATATTATTAGAAATGACTCCTGTGATGATGACATCCAACGTCAGTGCTGCAAACTGTATTCACAAGCGAATATGCTGGCTCGCAAATTCCATATGTGCACAAACGATGTCAAAACGACTCTTTTTAGATCATACTGTACTTACAGCAAAGCGAAGATGAGAGGAGGAGAAGATAAGATTAAGGTGGCAAATAATGATGCTCTCAGAATTCTGCTAAAGACTCCAAAGTGGGAAAGTGCCAGTGCTTTGTTTGTGACTGTAACTGTTCCCACATTCCAGGCTCTAATGAAGAACCTCATGTATAAATTTATATGTAGGTTAAATTCATCTAGAAATGGAATTATAACGTACTTGACTGATTTTTGTTTGCATACGTGTGCTTCTACCGACCCTTTCTTCCATTGAGTTGCATTGGAAAATTGTTGCCCCTGTCTCTGTAACTGCTGCAGTGATCCTCGTCATTTTGATTTGAAAACGTTCGTAATAACCTGCTCTACGTGATCCTGGTGTTTCCCCCCCTATTTTGCTATTCTATTCATAATATAGAGCCTGACTTCAAATTTGATGACCTAACTGATTAATAACTACTTATCTAATTTTCAGTAAAATATGTTTAAACAACTAAGTCATTTTTAACATTTAAAAGTTATAATCGACATAAAAAATGCATCTGAGTTCTTCAAAAAACACTTTTAAATATGTCAGTATGTTTTAATTTGCAGATAAAGTAGTAATATTCAAAGTTTTTCCATATAATTCAAGTTTATTAATAAAATATAGATTTTCATGGGGGGGTCCATATTCTATAGGGGGGGTCAACATACTATATGGTATGTTGACCCCGGGGTCACCTCACTGCGGGCTCAAAATCTTATACCACATCGTAAAGTCATGGAAAATTCACTTTAGGTTATGAAAAAGTCATGGAAAAGTTTGGAAATTTTGTCAGTGAAAAAGAGTGGGAACCCTGAAAGACGCACTGTGTAACTTTTTGGTCGGGGCGTCACCTGCTTGTTTCTGTGGATATGCCATTGCTCTTCCTGGAATGTTCCACAGTATGACATTAACCAGCTCTTCCTTCTCACCTCTACCTTCCACAGATCTGACCTGTAACTTGGTCAGGTTTGGTCTCCATGAAAATAGAAAGCTTGGTAACACTTTATAATAACTACACCTTATTTAGCCTTAATAAAGCATGAACAAAGACTTAATTAATAATGATTCACACTTAGTAACTACTTAATTACTCCTGAATTAGCACTTAACTTGCACTTAATTCACCTGTGCTGTAAATAGTTACTCATAAGTATTTCTACTTAATTACTCATGAACTAACCATTTGTGTGTGCATTTGTAAATGTATATTTAAGTTCACATTTGTGCATTTATTAATGATTAATAAGCCATGAGAGAATGATTTACTAGTAATGCATTATTGTTTCTCTGGAATTTGACCAACCTTAACAAATGTTTAATAAAGCATAATTATACACATAAATGGCTTCAACCAGATCCACCTACGCAAGAAGACTGGTTAAAAATTGTTGAAGAAACTCATAAAATGGAACGTCTGACATACAGGCTCCAAGCTGATGTTTATTATGCAAGAAGGGCTAAATGGTCTAAATATATATATATATTTTTTCCCCACCTAGACATATGTTAAAATTTTTGCCGACTGTACCTGTTTTGTTATTGTAATGTTATTGTATAAAAAACTTAATAAAAATTAAGTGACAAAAAAAAAAGTCTTCACTTTAGAAAAGTTCTCAGAAAGACTTAACGAACAGATAACAGCTGCCTGAATGATCATTGTATTATTACTAAATCATTCTCTCATAACTTACTAATCATTAATAAATGCTCAAATGTGAACTTAAATATGCATTTGTAAACATGCAAATGGTTAGTTCATGAGTAATTAAGAAGTATTGAGTAACTATTTACAGCACAGGTGAATTAAGTGCAAGTTAAGTGCTAATTCAGGTAATAATTAAGTAGTTACTAAGCGTGAATCATTATTAATTAAGTCTTTGTTCATGCTTTATTAAGGCTAAATAAGGTGTAGTTATTATAAAGTGTTACCAAGCTTTCTATTTTCATGGAGACCGAAAGGTTTAACACCACACTGTGAAACATTCCAGACAAAGCAATAACAACTCCATAAAGAAAAGCATTTGATGGGCCCTTCACCAGAAAAGTTACACAATGCACCTTTACAATTATATGAACCTCTCCCTGACCCTCTCCACACTCACAGTTCCCATATTCTCTCCTTTACCCCTGACTCAGTCCACACACACACATACCTCAGCGCTCATGAAACGCCCCGAACAATGTCTGTAAAATCCAAACGCGTGGATTACTGGATCCTTCAAACACACCGTGCTCCCCTCACGTCAAACTTTTTTTTTTTTACAAGTCCGCTTCAACTTTCACCTCCTTTAACCCCAGACCTTTATCCTGCTGTAGTCTGCTTGCATTGTAAACCTTTTGACGGTAAAGGTGCATTGTGTAACTTTTCTGGTGGGGGGTCCGTCAAATGCTTTTCCCTGTGGAGATGTTATTGCTTTGTCTGGAATGTTTCACAGTACGGCATTAAACCTTTCTATTATACCATTATACCTTTCTATCTTCACAGAAACCCAGCCAGACTGAGTTACAGGTCAGATTTGTGGAGAGGCGACCCCGCTCACAGTCAGAATGTCTGTTTTTCTAGGTATTTTTGAGCTATGAAACCACATCTAATTTAATAAACTCGTCGATCTCACCCGGGACAGAGGGGGAAGGGCTTATCCAATTCTTTTTATAAATTAGCGCACATAAACACTCCACTCACAGGGATCAGGAGTCTAACCCACAACCTCCTGGTGAGAGGGAGGAGACGGGATAACCACTTCCCGACATCAGCGCGTTCCTGAGAAGAGCCGTTGAAACATCAGTAACACATTCACATGACTTCACTGTCTTTCCTGATTCCGTGGAAAGTTACTCAGAAAATACTCAGGTAAAGAGGCGGGATTCCAAAAGTTGTTTTCTGCACTATTAGGTGCTCTGGGTTATAAGGCGCACTGTCATTAAATGGTCTATTTTTGAACTTTTTTCACAAATAAACTGCACTGGATTTTAAACGAAACACAACAGTTGGATGGGTCAGTGGGACTTTGTTTGGAGTGTTCACTGTGACTCTGGCCTTTGTTCAGGGATCGCTGGATTGTCGGCGTGTTCGCAGTGACTCAGTTGTTCAGTTGTGTCTAGAAGTAGCACATTGCACTCGCTTTTTCGGTTCGTTCCTCCGTTCCGTTCCTCGTCGGCGTGGAGTGATGTCGCTGTCTGCTCCGTGTGTGTTTGTGTGTTCTGTGGGTGGTGCGGCTTTGTAGTTTACTGAAGTCGTGCTGGGACACCCGAGTGGATTCGTGTGTAGGGCGCTCTGGATTGTGGGCGCGCAGTCGTTTTTTGATGGGGTTGGAGGCTTAAGAGTGCGTCTAATAACCTGGAAAATGTGGTATATTTAAAATGTATCACTCATTTCAAAAGATCTTTGGCATTTTTTGTCCTAACAACATGAAACTTGGCACTGCACACAGTCGTCCCATTAGGACTTCACCTGCCAAATTTGAGATCAGTCGGATGAGTGGTTCGAGAGTTATGTGTGGAACAGACAAACAGAGAGAGACACAGACAGACACATTGATAGACAGATTTGAATTAGAGCTGTACAATGTCATACTGTGGAACATTCCAAGCAGAGCAACGACATGTCCATAGAAACAAGCATTTTTTTCCCATGTATTTGAGCGAAGTTTGTCTGGATAGATTATATAAGCAACTCTTGAGATCAACATGAGCACACTGTGTACTGCTTGCATCTAATACATGCATCATGAATTTCAGACTTCCGGTTATTGTGCAGTCCACACTGGGAAGGATTTTCTGAAAAAGTGAGCATCAAACCTCCATGTTTGTTTTCCCAGTGGGATGTGTCTATTGACAAAGTCGATCTTTTCTAGTCTTTTTAACCATATCACTTTTGTTTCTGGTTCTGATATTGTCATATTTTAGTTTTGGGATTCAGACATCGTAATTATGTGGTTGTTGGATGTTCTAAAAGAGGAAAATGGCTCGAGAAATTTGTTTGCGAACTTCATAAATGCAAAAGGGAATCAGATGTGTGTGACTGCAAACCTCTGTTCAAACTGTTTCCCTTCTCAACGGAATTGAAAAATAATGAAAGGTGAAGGTGATGGGCAGGATTGATCCACAGGAAGAACCAAAAAGGAAACCTCTGACTGTCTAAATCATCCTGAGTTTGCAGTGAACATTTTATATGTGGAGCGACATCAAAGTAAAATCACAATCCCTCGCTCCACCTTGGTTATGAATTGAAAAAGTCAACGCTAAAGCAAAAGGCACCAACTGTTCACCAAGAAACACCTTCACCTGTAAAGTGACCAAGACATGATGTTGCTGTAAAACCACAAGAACAAGAAAGTGCAGCTCAGTCTGTTTGTCTTCTGCTCCTCTCACTTAACAAACGGGATCTGCTTTAATGTTGCTCCACATACAAAATGTTCACTGCAAACTCAGGATGATTTGTACAAGCAAGTAGAAGGTGCATGATTTCGCATCATTTGTCAGCTTTTTTCTTCCGAATACTTTAATATTACTTCAAAAGGAAAGGAAACTATTTCTATAAAATATGTCAGTCCTTCCAAGCAAATTTTATCATTTTAAATACTTTTTTTTGGAAAAATCATGTACCTTCATCAACAGTTCAAAGATGGAATAACACAAGATATGATGAAATACATCCATTTATTTACATGATTTTTGGGTCTTTGAAATTTGGGAAATAATTTTTGTTCCATGTTTCATACATGGTCTGTTTAAAACATATGGAACTTTAGAACCAAAAATGGTCCAGAAAAAAGGTCAACAGTTTCATAAACTAGAGTACATATGTATCTGTTCAATACATTTTTATATCAGATGTAATTAACTTGAATTTTTGGCCTTGCTGTTTCCTTCTGCTTGACTGGGCCCATATGAAAGTTATATGTCCATGAATATTTTTGTATGAATGTAACAGTGAGGATTATGCTTTTCTTTCATGTACACCTCCCCCTTGGCACTCTGTTTGTTATGTTGTGTGTTTATTGTTATGTTATTTTCTGTTTTACCATTTGTCATTTAATAAATACATTTTTGATATTTTTTTTTTTAAAGTGTTTTTAAACTCCACACACCTTCACTAGAATTATTTGGATCATTTCAGCCAAGGAATCACCGATCTCTATGGCGCTAAAGGTAAAAGGAGCTGCAACTTCATGACATCATAACGTGCAACGGAGCATTTCGAGGTCTGGAGATGTAGACAGAGTGATAATAAAGGGTTACTCAAACATGTGTGCATGAAAAACACAACTCAAGGTCTGTTTTTGAGGAGGTAACGGCATTAGAACATGGCTTAAAGCTCACCGGAGTCAGTCTTGTGTAATACAGGACGTAACTAATGTGTTATGTTTGAGTATTTGAAATCCCATCTCAAACAACTACCATCAGGATCATTTCGCTGAACTCCTCTAAAACTCCTCTCTGCTTTTCCTCTGCTCTTCTTCCAGCCCGCAGTCTCTTTCAACCAGACGCCAGTGCCTTAACCAATGTGTTTAACAGAAACTACAGAGACAAATCTGGACAAACTGTGATAGAAGAGGAGATAGATGAGGTACAGAAGTCAAGAGCCTGAGAAGACTGAGAGAGCGTTTCAGTCTATGGTCGAAAAAAAAAACAAACCAAAAAATACTTCTTGATTGCTGCCAAACTATAATTTATATGTACAGCAAGTATTATCCCACCAGATTAAGTAAAAATTAGAGAATCATCAAAACCTTTAAAGCTGCATTGTGTAACTTTTCGGTTGGGCGTCTCTATGGATATGTCTTTTTACAGCTCAAAATTCTTAAAACAATCCATGTATCATTCGTTCATTCCTTTTTTTTAATTTTTTTAATATAAAACCAAAAGCTAGAAAACAAAACAACAACAATTTTCTTCATTATTTGTCTCCAAAACCAAAATGAAAAAAACAACAACAACAGCAATAACAACAAAAAAACAGATAACGATTAGTTTATTCATTTTTTTGATTTTGTGTTTAAATGAATAATGAAAAAAGAAAAAAAAAAAAAAAAAGATAATGGTCAGGATGGAACCAGGACTGAATCAGGACTATAACAGGACTAAACCAGGAATAAACCGTTTTCAGTCCTGGTCTCAGTTCTGGTCTGATCCCAGTCTTGTTCCAGTTTCAATCACGGTCTGGTCTTGGTCTTGTCCTGGTCTCAATCCTGGTCTCAGTTCTGGTTAGAGGTGTGCAAAAATATTGAAATATCGATATATCATATCATTTAATGTGATGATACAGTATCGATATCGTGGACTGCTCTTTTTTGGAGTATTTTACTAAATTATTTTGTTACAGCTACAGTTTTGTTCCTTGTTTAGAGGAAGGAAACTCATTTATGCGACACATTTGACATTTTCACTGTTTTGGTGATTAAAATGTTTGTGTTTCATATGAATTTTGCACAAGAAGTGGTTTAACAAAGACGATTAGTATCACAGTCATGATTTTGCCTTTGTTTTGTATTGAACCATATCGAATCAATTTGAAATATATCGTATTGAATCATATTGAATTGAAAGCTCACTGTATCGAAATATGTATCGTATCGTGGCCTACGTATCGAGGTATGCATCGTATCGACAACTTCTGAATGATACCCAGCCCCAGTTCTGGTCTGATTCTGTTCTCAGTCCTGGTCTCAGTCCTGGTCTCAGTCCTGGTCTCAGTCCCAGACCTGGTTCAGTCCTGGTTCAGTCCGGCATCTCAGTCACGGAAGTCACGTTAACGGTCGTTATTCGTTTTTTTCCATTATTTATTTAAACACAAAATCGAAAACTGAAAAAATGAATCCTTATCTGTTTTTTCATTTTGGTTTTGGAGACAAATAATGAAGAAAATATTAGTTTTAAAAAAAATTATTATTTTTTTTTTTTTTTTTTATTTTATTTTGAAAAACGAATGAACAAATGACAAACAGGCATTCTGACTGTGAACGGGCTCGCCTCTCCACAGATCTGACCTGTAACTTGACTAATTTGGTCTCCATGAAGATAAAAAGACATGAAACTACGAAACGTTCCATATCCGGGACAAATACTGGACAAACCGTGATAGAAGACGAGATACGTGAAGTGTAAAAGCGAGTAGGGGGAGAAGACTGAGGGAACATTTCAGTCTATGGCCGAATGTGGAGCAGGTTGAGAAGCAGAGTCCAAAATAGCTCTGATTTTGGAGAACGTCTCGTCCAACTAGTGATGGGAGCCGTTCAAAAGGCTGTCTCCTTTTTATATTTATTTACGTGACAGAAGCCAAAGTGAGAACTCGTTTAATCAACAGAATTAAGTAATCACAGACCCGGCTAAGATCTGTTTAAAATGTTCAGACTGAGAGTGGGAGTGTGTTTACCCTTTGAAATTACGCGTCATCCAAATAAACCAGTTGCACTACCATTGTAATAATGAGGATAATTTAAAAACAGACTTTTATCATGAGGCTGGGTGGGTTTTTTTTCTGTTTTTGTGCAAAGTTCTCACACGTGTTGGCTGCTCTGCTTGTGCTGATCCTTGTGTTGGAGTAAAAATACAAAAAAAGAAAGAATGAAAATGATTAAGGAACTGTCCAAAAGAATCCGTGTATCATTCGTTCGTTCGTTTTTCAAGATAAAACCAAAATTAAGAAAATGAAAAAACAACTATTTTCTTTATTTGTCTCCAAAACCAAAATGAAAAAATGGATAATGTTTCATTTTTTCAGTTTTTCGATTTTGTTTTTAAATGAATAATGGATAAAATGGATAACAGCTGTTTATGTGACTTGAACTGAGATGCTGAACTGAACCAGACCTGAACCACGACTAAACCAGGACTGAGACCGGGACCAGACCAGGACCGAGACCAGGACTGAGACCGGGAGCAGGACCAGGACTGTGACAGGGACTCAGACCGGGACCAGACCGAGAACGGGACCAGGACCAGGACTGAGACGGGGACTGAGACTGGGAACAGGACCAAAACTGAGAAAGGGACTCAGACCGGAACCAGATCAGGAACAGGACCAGGACTGAGACAGGGACTGAGACCGGGACCAGACCAGGAACAGGACCAGACCAGGATTGAGACGGGGACTGAGACTGGGAACAGGACCAAAACTGAGACAGGGACTCAGACCGGAACCAGATCAGGAACAGGACCAGGACTGAGACGGGGACTGAGACCGGGACCAGACCAGGACTGAGACCAGAAATGAGACCAGGACTGAGACCGGGAACAGGACCAGGACTGAGACGGGGACTGAGACCGGGAACAGGATGAGAACTGAGACCTGGGCTGAGACCGGAACCAGACCAGGACTGAGACGAGTTCAGTCCTGTTTTAATCCTGTTTTAATCCTGGTTCAGTCCTTCTCCAGTCCGGCATCTCAGTTTAAGTCACGGAAACGGGAAACGACCGTTATCTGTTTTTTTCCATTTTTCTTTTAAACGCAAAATCGAAAACTGAAAAAATAAATCGTTATCCGTTTTTTCATTTTGGTTTTAGAGACAATTTTGGGTTTGGAGACAACTAATGAAGAAAATAGTTGTTTTTTCATTTTCTTATTTTTTTATTTTATATTGAAAAATGAATGAACAAATGATACAAATGATTCAAAAGAGCCACAAATGTCACATCACTATGTCCCACACTACAGTCAGAGAGTCCAGCTCCTCTCACTTTTAGTTTTCAGACCGAGATCTAAATATTAGATGTAACAACTTATGTGTGCATTGTGTCTCCATAGCAACTACGGAACATTCTGCCTATACACATCCATGTAGAACTCCCCCAGAGTCATATTGGTGATGTTTCCCTGTGTTTGATGAAGGAGTCCAGTCACTGCAGGGACCTATATAGCAAGGATTTTTCTTTTCGTCCTCCAGCCTGACTGCTCTTTTTTTTTTTTTTTTTTTTTTGGTGACCCACCTTTTGGCTTTCACAAACAAGGCACAGATATTACGCCAGACTTTTCTAAATTTTTCTATTTTCGTCCAAGCCTAAAATGTCCACGATCTCCCTCCATGAATTTCTTGCCATTTGGCGTCTTTATAGTCATTGAGCATTGTATCATATGGATGTTTGTATTTTATCTCTGTTTTCACCAGTTGTGACTCAAAAAAATCATTTATTTTTCTTGCTCCGCACCGGCAAGGAAGCAGATAAACCTCGCCCACATTTAGGAGTTATTCTTGATAGTGAGTTTAGCTTTGAGCCACACATCAGGTCCATCACTAAATCTGATTTTTATTATCTAAAAAATATTGCCAGAGTCAGACCATTTCTCTCTCAAGCCAGTGCAGAGACTTTAATACATACTTTTATTACAAACCATGTTGATTACTGTAATGCTCTCCTTTCTGGTCTTCCAAAGAAATCTACAACTCCATTGCAGCTCCTCCAAAACCCTGCACCTCTGCTGCTGACGAGGACCAGGAAGTGAGAGCACATCAGCCCAGTACTGAAGTCTCTGCACTGGCTCCTGTGAGCTTCAGGAGAGATTATAAAATTCTTTTATTGGTTTATAAAGCTCTTAATGGTCTTAGTCCTATTTATTTATATGATCTGCTTTTATCATATGATCCTCTCGGACCCTCAGGTCTTCAGGTAGTCTTCTTTTAACTGTCCCAAGAGTCCAGACTAAAACTCACAGTGAGGCGTCATTTTGCTTTTACGGCCCCCGTTTGTGGAACAGTCGACCTGAGGATCTGAGGTCCGCTGCGAGTGTTCATATTTTTAAAAGTAAACTCAAAACATATCTTTTTAATTTAGCTTTTACTTTAAACTTTTACCTGTTTCAACTTAAATTATTATTATTATTATTGTTATTATTATATTTATTTTAAATTAAATTATCATTACTATTTTACTTTGTCTTCATCTGATTTGAGCTCTCCATTTTTATTTTTATTATAACCTTTAGAAGCTTTATGTTTATGTTTAGATTGTTGTATATATGGATGAAACAGTGGGGTGGGGGGTTGCTGTTGTTTTTAATTATTGTATTACAATTTTTCTGTTGCATGTGAAGCACTTTCTGCTACATTTCAAATGTATGAAAAGTGCTATACAAACAAAGTTTGATTGATTGATTGATTGACATAAATAATCAATCAGAGCAAAGATTTGGGACAGCGCTGCCGGACAAAATTCTGCTCAGCTGAGGTGTTTAGAACAAGCTGCAACTGCTGAACAGGAGCAGCCACAAAGTTCTTATGTTCTTATGAAGTATGAATGGGTCTTTACGTCCACCACGTCCACAGTGCCTCCTGGAGGTGTTGAGAGTCACAGCAGCTTTAGTCCTCATCAGGTCCACCATCAGGTCCACCATCAGGTCCACCATCAGGTCCACCATCAGGTCCAGGACTTTGAAGTAACTGATTCTGAAGTTGTCCACTACAGTCCTGTATCTCACCACATCTGACTCATCTGAAGAAGGCCAGGCTCAGTGCAGTTCTTGAAGTCTGTATTGACGTTTCCAGTGATTTTTTTCTGCATAATAAATATTGTTTCTTTCTGTACTTTTCTCCACGCTCCCGTTTTTGTGCCACGCCTGGTTTTCTATCATCGTTTTAGGCACCGTGCCACCACCCTAGACCCTGTGGCAAGTAACAAGGGTTTAGTTTAGTTTAGTTTATTAAGATCCCATCAGCTACTGAAACATCAGTAGCTGTTCTTCCTGAGGTCTCCTCAAATTCATTACATACAAATCATTATATAACACATAAACTTCACACACAGACACACACACACACACACACACACACACACATAACAAGACATGAAAGCTCAATGTATAGGAGAAGTAATAAATAAAATGTAAAAATAAACAATTAAAACAGATATCAATAACTATAATACATAAATAGTAATTAATATTAACAGTAATGAATCATTGTGTAAAAAGGAACAGTTTTAACTTTTTTTGAAATAGCTTTTTGTTATTTTCAAACAACAAAAATGCTGGCAGTTCATTCCATGCAACCATGGCTCGATAACTAAGGGTGAAGAGGAAAGAGGAAAGAACAGACCCCTGAGGAGCCCCGGAACAGTCAGACACACAGCAAAATGTCTGCAAAAACCCACTGTTGATATATAGCCATGTGGTGTTTTTTCTTGTGAATCCACATTTATCTTTGCAATAAGATGCTTTTTGGTTCACTGTTCTTCAAAACTCATTCATGCAGAGTTTAACACCAGAATAAATGATCTAACCGTACATACTGGCGTCTTCCAATGACGTAATTCACAATCTAGGACACATAGGGGCACAGACCGTATAAAGAAGCGGACTAAGGTGTTCAGCTCCAGTCAAATGAAGCTCATCGAGGCTACAAAGAAAGAAAAACAAACACCTGGATTATGTAGAGTGGGTTAATAAGAACATTTAAAGACAAATTACAAAAGGACGAGGCTAACTGCAGCAGTTACAGAGAGGGGCGACGTTTTATCAATGTCAAATCGAGTCGATGGAGCCGGAATTTCTTTTATTGACTTGTTTTAGATGAATATTGTGATAAAAAATGTTCAAATTATATCAGAATGATCCACAGGTGTCATAGATTATAACTATAAAGCACACACAAGCACAATAAGTCCGCTTTAAGTTTCACCTTTTCTGAAAAATTTTTTCTGTGGTTTTCCGAATTTGCATTGATGATAAAACCAGTTGGTGTCAGGGCTTGTCGAAGTCGGAAAAAGTCATTCCTCCTGACAGCCGTGTTAACAGAAGACAGACCTCCATGTCTAAAATCAGACTTGGGTTTCACTACGGGACATTTCTGGGTTATTTAAAGTGCAACTCGAAGCTCAAAATATGTGTAAAGATCTGAGTTTCGTCGGCGTTTCACTGCGGCTCCCTCAACGTGAGATCTCCAGCGCTGGTTGAAGACTGGACCACCGAGTGTAAATGCAAAAAGAGTGAAAGAAATCTGGAAGGTTTACAGAAATCACGGAGCAACGACACAGAATTGACTCTTGTGAACTTTTAGCCTTGTTATAATGTTGTTACCTCCGTTTTCGTTGACAAACCTCTCCCTCGTGTTGCCTCCTTTGCTTCTGTGCTGATTCTTGTGTTGGTTAAGGGTTAATCAGTATAAAAATGGATAAAAATAAAAACAATTACATTCTGTAAATAAAATGAGATCCGGTTCCAACAGTTCTCATTCAAGGTGAAATTGTGTAACTTTTCTGGTGGAGGGTCCGTCAAATGCTTTTCTCCATGGAGATATTTTGCCTTTGTCTGGAATGTTTCACGGTATGATATTAAACCTTTCTATCTTCATTGAGACCAAACCAGACCACATTGCAGGCCAGATCTGTGGAGAGGTGACCCAGCTCACAGTCAGAATGAGCTATAAAATCACCTGCAATTGAATAAATGCAAAAAGAGTGAAAGAAATCTGGAAGGTTTGCAGAAATCACGGTACATGGAACAATGACACAAAATGGACTCTAGTGAACTTTAAGCCATGTTCTAATGTTTATAACTCCTCAAAAACAGACCTGGAGCTGTGTTTTGTTTCATTCATGTTCAAATTAACAGCTCCTTTTACTTTAGTTCATTAGAGATCCACTAGCCTGATTCATCAGCCGGTTTCACTTTGTGGAAACCCTCTGACCATTAGGATTCCTTTGCTTGATGGTAGGCGGGTACTTTTTTATTTAACCAAATGCTGCTGTTTGGTCATGATGTATGTAATGTGCCAAATCCCTTTCTTTCTTTCCCTTTTGTTCCAGCTTTAAATCCTCGATCTCGGGAATCGTTGCCAACACAGAATGTCTGTCTTTGACTACATCCATCTCGACTGCTTCATGTACTATTGTACTGTACCACAAAGGACCCAGACATGGCTTCATAGCTCTTCACTGATTGGCCGATGCGCGGTCTACAACTTCTGGGGTTTTTGCAAACTGTCTAGTGTCAGTATTCCGATTACTGACTAGTCAGTAATCGGAATACTGACTAGAGAGAATACTGACTAGAGAGAATACTGACTAGAGAGAATACTGACTAGAGAGAATACTGGAGAGAAATGAAATTGGGCAGAGGCACTAGGTGGCACCAACCTGGCTAGAGATCAACAATTCCAGAGCTGAAATTGTCCAAATGATTCTATAGTGATAAGTGAATGGAGTTAAAAACACAGTAGAGCACTTCCTGTATTAAAGGGCCCATCTCATGCAAAATAACTCCGCCCATCTCAGGGAGGGAGGGGGAGACAGGCGTGCACCCTGATAGTGGTAGGAATAAACTTTTATTCATCATGGAGATACAGCGCGTTCAGCCGCATGTGTTGGACCTGGAATCGGAATCGCCCAGCGTCGGCATCAGCTGAACATTACTGATTGGTAAAGTATTAATAAACACTAGTAGATAAACTTATTATATCGTGGACACTGCAGTGTAGAACAATGCACTAAGGGGGGCGGGTAGGGGGCGGATGTGAAACGGTTTCTGCTACGTCAAACGCGTCATAGGTGTAGCTGCCGCGTCATCGTTGAAGCAGCTTTAGTTCATTGTTATGTGGGAGGGTGAGCTGTAATTAAAAAAAAAAAGCCGAATCAATCTAAAAACCACTTGGGTGACATATACAAGGCCCACACATCACTCTTAGAAGGTAGAAAGCTCTGAAAAGTTGATTTTGCATGAGATGGGCCCTTTAACTCATGACATCACTAGGTAGAATAGAGTTTTTGCTATATTTGCGAAAAACTACTTATTAACGCTCATGTTTTTGGTGCTCTGAATCTCCCTTTGTCTTTGCTCTCCATGGTAAGTCACTCCCCCTTCAGAGTGCTATCACGACACAATCGGCGTACCTTCCGCTAATGAGACTACTGCATGTCGCATCAGGTTCATCAAGTTGCCCTGTACAGTTTTGTATCACGTTTTTGTATACGTCTGGAGAACTGTCGCGTGGGAGCGTGGGCGGAGCCTTGTACTGAATCTTACAGCGAACCGTAAAGAAGGTTTGAATAGGGCCCAGGAGAGATTGCTAGATTACTCAAACATGCACGGATGAAATCTAAAACCTCTTCAGGCGTGTTTTTGATGAAGGAACAGCGTTATAACATGGGAGAAAACTCCATAAAGTCAATTCTGCACAACACCACCCCTTTACTTGCGTAGTTAGTCCTATCAAAAAGTTACATAAAAAAAAAGCAGTCGGTAATAAAGCGATTTTTGACATACCAGACTTCTCTTGCCTTTCCATTTGAGACGAGATCATAGACTCAAATTGGTTCAACTATAAACCGCGGTAATCTTTTTATTGATTGTTTTATGGTGCAGGACTCCGCACCAAAACTCACCCCCATCTGCAAAACTACTGCGTCTCGACCTGTGAGAAGAAGAAAGGAATAAAGAGGAATATTAAAAAAGACTTCGCCGACAATCTTTCATGTAGTTAGCGGTGTCCAGTCTCACGTACCGCTCGTTGTGCCGAGTCCAGGGTTTTGATATCGAATACAAAGTGCCTCCACATCTGCAGAACAAGTCCGCTTTTTGATAGAGACATTTCCCTTTCCACATGAGAGCGATATCGCGGATAACAGGTTTCACAGCGGATTTCACTGTCCCACAAACCAGAGCTGTTCAAAGTCAAACCGTCCATGTTAAATGCATTCAGGTCAGTAAAACACCAACGTTTTCATAATACCTCATTGATCAAACACTCCATTTCTGTTGAAAATAAAACTATAGGACAAATGGGACGCATGTATTGAACACAAGCGCCATAAAATTGTGTAACTTTTCTGATTTAGGCTCCATGGAGATGTTATTGCTTTGTTTGGAATGTTTCACAGTATGGCATTAAACCTTTCTATCTTCATGGAGACCAAACCAGAAAAAGTTACAGGTCAGATATGTGGAGAAGCGACCCCGCTGACAGTTTTTCTAGGTATTTTTGAGCTATAAAACCACCTGTAATTTAATAAATGTAAGGCAGAGCTGTTTAATAGCTGTTTTACAACTGTTTTTCACAAATTAATTCAAATACAACCTGAGAGGTCAAATGAATTTTAAAAAACAGTTCTCTCCAACCACTCTCAAAAGCAGACATGGAGTAGACTTATGGAACAGCTTAGATGACCATATCAAAGCTTGTACACACATCTAAAATCAAATCTTACAAAAATACCTAGAAGACTAGAGTCATTGTCTTCACAAGTAAACCATGACTTTTAACTAAACACCCAGTCCAGTCAAGCAGAAGTAAACAGCAAGGACAAATAAATATTCAAGTTAATGCATCTGATATAAAAATGTATTGAACAGATACATATGTACTCTAGTTTATGAAACTGTTGACCTTTTTTCTGTACCATTTTTGGTTCTAAAGTTCCATATGTTTTAAACAGACCATGTATGAAACATGGAACAAAAATTATTTCCCAAATTTCAAAGACCCAAAAATCATGTCCAATAAATGGATGTATTTCATCATATCTTGTGTTATTCCATCTTTGAACTGTTGATGAAGGTACATGATTTAAAAAAAAAAAAAAAGTATTTAAAATGATAAAAAATTTGCTTGGAAGGACTGACATATTTTATAGAAATAATTTCCTTTCATTTTGAAGTAATATTAAAGTATTCAGAAGAAAAAAGTGACAAATGATGTAAAATCCTGCACCTTCTACTTGTTTGCACAATTTTCCCTCCGTTACTTTTCCCTCCACCATGACCTTTCTTAATAAAAAATCTCATGACTCAAAAAGTAAGAGGTTTTTTCAACCTAATCTTGTACCATATGGTAGAGAAAACTATATGAAGCAAATATTCAAACCAGTTTGTTAAGGATATGGAAGTGAGAACCAAGAGTTATCACTGTTTGGATTTATTGCCCAAAAAGTGCTGCATATTTCATTCCCTCCGTTACCGACATGAGTTTTTAAATTTTTTTGTCAACAACTTGAAAGAATATCACAGGTTTAACTTGACCCTGTTGGAGTGTTAACTCTTCTTACTTTACTTATTTCAATAGTCCCTCTAGTTTCTGAATATGAGGTATTTGAATGTAAAAAATCTGCCCGTTTCCCTCCGTGACAGCTTGACCGGACCCACATGTGTCTCTTTAACATTACCTTTTCTTTTTATACGTAAACAATAGTGGCGTAATGATATTAGCGATCACAATATCGCCGAAGTAAAGTTGCCACGATATCGTCGTGGTCTTGTCAAGGTATTAAACTGTGTGTCTGTAGGCAAAAATATTAATTTTCAGTCCGCTCCTGTGGCGCATAGCAAAGTAAACTACATGGATCATCATCCTTTGTGGCTGCGTCATCGGCCAGTGTGCCTGTTGTGGCTTTTAAGTCTGAAGTCTAAAAGCATTTTGGGTTTGTCATGACATGAAACAAGAAAGGAGAAGGTGTGTTGCCTCACAACAGCGCTCAAAAAATAATGAAATACATCGCAGAATATGAAGCGAGAGATTTGCATCTATTTTCCACGGTGGATGGAGTTGGGTTTAAAAGGTTAGTGGCTAGGTACAGTCTGGAGTTTTGGACATAGGACATGTCAACAGCCATAGTTATCCTGCCACTAAAAACCCACTCCACAAAGCACCTGAAGCAAAACCATTATTACATCAGACTGTCAATGTAAATGTCTCTGTTGGTAGAATAATGTTTGAAATAAAACTAACCTTGCATCACATGAATCATTGCATGTTGAGGGACTATTTTCTCATATATCAATCCGCCACTGTACCTCCTTTCTGTCAGGAAGTACAACTCACTGCTGCTTAGACATAAATCCTTCAAACACAAGGTTGGTTTTACTTCTAAAATTAATGTATCAACACAGAAATTCACATCGACAGTCTGGTGTAATAATTGATTTGTTTCTGGTGTTTTGTGGAGTGGGTGAGACTGTTTTTAGTGGCAGGCTAACTATGGCCATTGACATGCACTAGCCTAGCACCAGCGACCTCTGCAAGGACTGGATGGAATATTTAAAAAAGTGTCTCCACACATCTCCAACACTCTGGCTCACTAGGAAATGAGGCCCTATGTCCAAAATTCTGGACTGTCCCTTTGTCCCTGTCCCTTGTCTGTATTTTACCTAAACAGATGTCAATGTATGCCTCTCTTTACTGTTGGCAGGTGTCCCATTGGTCCAAAATAGGGACACCCAGGATATTTCTTGTATAAAATTGGGACAAATCACTGGTTTTGGATAAATCTCCTGGGGCAGGGGAGACAGGGTTCAGAACTGGGACTGTCCGGGGTAAATAGGGATGTCCGGTTGCCCTAGTCATGTGGTAATACAGGAAGTGCTCGAATTTGTTTTCAAACTCCATAAATATTCACTGGAATAATTTAGATCAGGGGTATCAAACTCAAATTCACAGAGGCCAAAATTAAAAACTGGGACTAAGTCATGGGCCAAACTAAATATTTTTTGAAAAATTTCAACAACATCTGCATGTTTTTTCTTCTTTCAAGATATGTAATGTTAAATCTTTTCTTATTAAAACAAATGTTTAATAATAGTTCTACTTAAACATTGAATCCAGAACAAGCAAAATATAAAATAATAACATTTTTTAAATAAATAATGTCTTTATAGCCGGCGGGTCAGCTCTAATACATAGTTGATATGATCTTGCGGGCCAAATTTGGCCCCCGCTCCTGAGTTTGACATGTCTTATTTAGAAGATTTTCACTCTGGAATTTCCAATCTCAACTGAACTAAAGGTGAAAGGAGCTGTTAACTTGAAAACTACTGTTAACTATTACATGAAATTGACTCTTGTGCTTTTTGTTACTTCCAACAAACAGACCTGGAGTTGTGTTTTGTTTCATTCACACATGTTTGAGTAACTCTTTAGTCTGTCTACATCTCCAAAGCTTAAAAGGCTCTGTTGTGAGGTCATGAAGCGGTAGTTTTCAAGTTATCAGCATTTCCAGCTCTGAAATAGATACAAATGATTCTAGTGAAGGTGTGTGGAGTTTAAAAACACAGTGAAGCACTTCCTGTATTACCAATTTGAGAGAAGCACACAGCCTAAATACGCTGGATCCGTGTGCTAAATGTGAACGAAACAAAACACAACTCCGGGTACATTTGCGACGAGGAAACGACATTACAACACAGCTCAGAAAACGGCGTAACGTGGGCCCTTTTAAACCTGGTAGCCCATCAGGTAGCATTAGCGTGCCCTTGTCCAAACAGGAGCCGCTCGTAAAGTGGCGAGCTCTGTGCCGTCGGCGTTGACTCCTGACCCGCTCTGGATGTGTGGTTAGAGGAATGCGGTGAGCGGGCCCTGCTTTTCCGGTACCCCCCCCCCCCCCAACCCCCACCCCCCGGGAGCCAGCGTGACCCAGACATGTGCAGCCGTAACGGGGCGCGCTCGGGGCTGTGGGGGGGGTTCATTAGTGGGAGCTGCATTTACTGTACCAGGTTGTAAATGCGGGAGAAGCTAAATACCAGCTTTATGTGTTCAGAGGTGGCTGAGGGGTGTTGGTACAGTCAACCCAGACATTAGGCTTTGTGTAAATCTGTTATGGTGTAGTTTAAAGCTGCGCTGCGTAACATTTCTCAGGAAAAGTCAGGAAAAGAATTATTACTGGATTTTTCGGACTATAAGTCGCTCCGGACTATAAGTCGCACCAGCCAAAAAATGCTCAATGAAGAAGAAAAACATATATAAATTGCACCGGACTATAAGGCTGCATTCAGACTGCAGCCTGAAGTGACCCTAATCCAATTTTTTGGCCCCTATGTGACCTGTATCTGATCTTTTAATGACAGTCTGAACGACACAGATCCCATTTTTCAAATGTGACCCAGGACACTTGGATATGTGCTCCTGAAACTGATACATATCTGATCTTTTGACATGTGACTTCAGTGTGAACGGCCAAAGTGCATTCATCCACCTACACGTTATCAACAAGACACAAACGTCACTATTCTGCGCTGAAGTAGGCAAAAATTGTTAATGAACTCTGTGTCACTGAAGTGAAGCACATCACCACTCACCACTCTTGACTACGTCTCCACATCCACACGTTCCTTTCAACGGACGTTGCTGCCGCTGTCCCACAAAACACCACGGCCAAAAACCTCGTCCTTCTCCTTCTCAATCTCCTCCTTAAAACAAGTAAGTTGTTCATGTTCTGGCTCCGGTACGAGAGGAACTTTAAAATCTCCAGGTGCTCGATGCTGCGTCCATGTTTGGACAACTTCTGTAAACACAGAGACGCTCGCTGCGGTTGACGTCGTCGTGTCTCCAGTGTCACATGTGGGACACTTTTGGGCTGTTTAACATTCACACTGGAGTCACATACAAGTCACATTTAATTGGAAATGCGAACGACCTCACAAAAACATTGGATTTCACAAAAAAATCGTAATTGAGCGTTAAGGCCTGCAGTCTGAACGTAGCCTATGTCACACTTTTTGGGGAAATGCATTTTATAAAATCAGAGACCAGGAACCAACATTTCATCTTGAAAGGCAAGTTCTATTAATAACAACGGAGCAGAGAACAACAGACTGAACAGGCGTTAATATGTTAACGTCACATATGAACAGTTATTCAGATAATTATAGCATAAACAACAGAACAGAACATAAGTTTAACAAACTCATGATCTCACTCCAAATCACTAACCTCCTGAGACAAACCAAAAATCCATGAGGTAAACAGCACGCCTTTACTCCTCTGCGTAGCTGTTGTCAGACTCATCATCAGTTCCAGTTAGAATTATTCTCGCCTTTCTGAATCTGAATGGTTTCGGTTGTCATTGAAGTTCAGGCTTTGTCGATTCATGCAGTGACTTTCAGGAAAGTTACCCTCCCAGTTCCCGTGAAGCTGTACTTGCCATCCCCGCTTTACACCAGTGAATCACAAGTTTCTCGCTCACTCCAAACTTTCTTTCTGCTGCTCGATTACTGTTTTCAGCTGAATATTTCACTATTTGCAGCGAGACAGCGGCTCTTTCTACAGGAGGCATGCGCAGTAGAGTGTGAAGTGACAGTGGTACAGGAATAGATACTGACACATGAGCCTAGAGCCTCTCACGGCTGTCAGTCTGAAATTTTTTATATATAAGTCGCACTGGAATATAAGTCGCAGGAAACACCCAAACCATGAAAAATAGTGCAACTTATAGTCCGAAAAATACGATACTCAACTAGTTCTACCCATCATTGACTATGCTGATACAATTTATCAAAATACACATGATACATATCTCAAACCACTGAATGTTCTCTTCAACTCTCTTTGTAGATTTATTCTTAAATGCCCATACCAAACTCATCACTGTATTTTATTTGGAAAACTCAACTTCAACCATACAATAGACATCAATTTAAGTGGATTCAACTAAATTTTAAATGTATTTACTTTAACTGTCCCTATGATCTACATCAATATTTAGTCCTAGTAACATCGTCATGTTCCATTAGAAGTACCCACTATGTCACTTTTTCTGTTCTGTTACACCCAGTCCATATTACATGATATTTATATCCACAATGCAATGTGTGTATGTGTACAGGCTCATGAACATTTGTGTGATATTGGTCACACATGAGAATGTCTGGGTTTACTAGTGTGGAACCAAAATGTAATTTTTCATGAGTTGTGTATGTGTTCGTTGTGTGACTGTAGATCAGTGTGTCGAGTATCACCAGAAAAAAAAGAAATGGAAATTAGTTTAATTCCAATTAGAATTTTAACGGCTACACTGAAAGAGAAAGGAACTGTTATAATTAGTGATTATCTTGATAATAATATCTTAATATTTTACAATACAAATGCATAGAATTATAAATAGATAATAATTTTTCTGAGATTTTGAGACACTCCCATCGCTCTAGCTCCATCCTTCATGGAGTTATGACCAAAAACACATATTTGGTCTTGGTTACCTTGACCTTCAAGTGACCTTGACCAGTTACAACCTGTAACATCCAGTGTGCCCTGGTTATGTGTGTGTCACCTTGTGTGATGATTGGGTGAATATGATGGTTCAGAAATTGCTGAAATTGCCTGTCCTTTATAATGGCGTGACCTTTTAATGTGTGACCTCAAATGACCTCAGATCGTCACCAAACTTTTTTTTTTTTTTTTTTTGCGGCATCTGGCACAGAGTGTCACGCCCCTGCCTGAGACCGGAGTCTTCTGTGTGTGGATGTGGGCGGAGTCTGCGGGGAGCACCTGCACCCCATCTGCAGTCAAGCCTGCTACAAAGGCCCAGCTCTCCTGCCAGACTCAGCCAGATTGTTTCGTCTACCTGATGGTGATTTTCCTGTCGGCTCAGTTTTTGATTTTTCCCTTGCTTTCTGTATACTTACCTGCATTTTTGTACTCCTAGTTCCCGCCATTGGAGACTCCTGCATCCCGGCTGCTGGCTCCTCATCTCTCCACCGCCTATCTTCTCTGGTTAATAAACCCTGTTACTTTTGCATTTTGTCCTTGTTTTGAGTCCTTTTTTGGGTCCACTCCAGTGGCAAATAACACAGGGGCTTGACCCACGTACCAAATTTGGTGACAATCGGTCCATAAATGGCGGCATTATCGCAAGTGGACACACACAGACACACAGACACACAGACAGGGTGAATACAAAACCTGGTCAACTCTTCGGGGACCAGGTAATAAACCCACTGTTAAGAGCTTCAGCATCTTTCAATTCATTTAAATCATCAACAATCTCTGTTTTGTAATGTAAACATGTAAGTTTTGTATTCTGTCTATTGCATTGTACTGTGTTGTATTGTCAAAAACCAGATGGCGCATCTCAAGGTGCATTCCAATAAAATAAAATAAAAAAAAAAGGACATGTCATGTAAATGTTACTGTTTTGTCTAGAATGATCCACAGTATAGATTAAACCTATCTCTCATGAATGAGACACCGGCGTTACAGCACAGGAGAGGCGCCCCTGTTCAAAGACGGATTGTAAACGGACGGACTATGTTTTTTTTTGTAATTATTGTATTTTTGAGCAATTAAAACACCTGTAATGGACCCTTCACCAGAAACATTGCACAGTGCACCTTTAAGGGCTGCAGACAACTAAAGAAATTCTTGTTGAACTAAAGAAGTGCTTCAAATATCATTATTTTCTCTCAAACCCCCCATGAAGAAGAAAACATTTTGTGTCCGTCCACTCTCCTCCGCGACTATAAATAGTATTCACAAAGCGAGATGACTGTTGGCAATATAGACCTTTTTCACAACGGCCGGAAGTGCAGTGATGTAGGGTAAACGTGACTTATGTTAATGCTTTTCTGTGGCAAAATATCTGTGGAAATGTCTGGCGTATTTTCCACCAGCTTCATAAATCTGCTCCATCACCAAATCTTCAACCAACAAGCTCCACAAAAAATAAACATTCTGACATGAAGAATTTATCCACAACTATCAAGGGAAGAAAGACGACAACTTAAAGGCGATAATCAGAAGAATTCAAGTAAAAAACATATAACTTCATGTTGTCTGTGCTGAAATGAATCATGGGATATGTAGTTCCCAAAGTTTATTAGATATTGTTACTTTAAAACAACGCATTTAAGCAAAGGAACTTGTGAATCAATATATTGTGATGCCCTGCGATATTATTGTGAGACTTCTGACGATACGATATCACGATATTTTGGTTATTATTACCAGTGTTGGGAGTAACGTGTTGTTAAAGTAAAGAATTACTGTAATGCATTGCTTTTTGCTGTAATGCAGTAATGTTCAGTATTACAGGCAAAAAAATAGTAATATTTTACTCAGTACAAATGTCAGTAACGCGTGTTACAATGTTTTTTAAGATGGATTGAAGTGGTGGGTTTTTCTTCATACAAACTTGCTAAAATCACAGCGATATCAGCAGTGGTGAAATGCTGGAGACACGCCCGCGTAGACTGTCGGGTGACTGTGAGCTAAAGGACTCCACTCCGACCTGGTTCAGTCCTGGTTCGGCTCTGGTTTAGTCCTAATTTAGTCCTGGTTTAAGACCTGGTTTAATCCTGGTTCAGTCCAGGTTCAGTCCTGGTTCAGTTATGATTTTGTCCTGGTTCAGTCAATATACAGTGCAAAAGTTCAGCATCTTCGCTCAGTTATTTTGGTGAGAATAACTTAAAAGTGCTGCAATAGTCGTGTATTGTCTACATTTTAAAGTACTGTAAAGTAAGTAATTACTTTGAAATGACAGTAACGAGTACAAAATAACACATTACAATTTTAAAGTAACTTGCCCAATAGTCATTGTTACATCCCTCGTCTTTAAGTGACGTCTTAATTTATCTGGCTTCATGCTGTCCTCTGCCAACATTTTTAGACACAGCAAACACACCGTAGTCACAGTGAAGCCGAGCGCTACATACACTTTGTCATATTTCCTTGTCTTAGCTTTCAGGAGACGTTTGTTTCATTATCTCCCTCTCTCTTGGCCTTTCTTTTCATCCCTGTTAAATATTTTTCCATGGTGTCTCTTGAGGGTTTGTTCACTGCACTTCATATCTCCTGCTCTGTGCTGTGTGTGTGTGTGACTTATTATTTATGCAGAAAAAACTACTAGGAAACAGTGTATTTCAGTAGCAGTCATACTTCACAGCAGGAAAGTTCCGGGTTCGATCTTACTGTGTGGAGTTTGCGTGTTCCCCCTGTGTCTGTGTGGGTTTCCTCTGGACACTCTGGTTTCCGTCATCAACCCAAAAACATGCACAAAGGCCAAGTCCCCCCAGCTGAGGTCCTGACCAAGACTAGCCCAAGATCTGGAGATGGTCCCCAAGCACCGAGACTGAGACATTGAGGGATGGGTCAAATGCAGAGGACACATTTTCCTACAGGGACAATTAAGTATAAAGAACATGCTCTTCCTCTTCCCATTGTGAGTGAGTCTAAAGCAGGGGTCTCCAGCCTTTTTCCTCTGGTGAGCTACGTCCATGAAACGAAAAACTTCTCATTTTAGCTCTTGCAAGAAATTGAAAAGCAACAAAAGCTATGGCATGTTTCAGACAGGGAACAGTTGATGATGATGCCTATTAAACTTAACCATTATCCATTTATTAGTGTACAAGTTACGCATCAAAATTATATATTTACAATGGTAATTAATCAGATTTTAGTTTTTAAGCACAATACATATAATTAGTGTTGTAGTAAAGACTGCACCGATCGAGACCAAGACCTGTCTGAGACCACATGGTCCTGAGACCAGGCCAAGATCAAGACCTCTGAGGGTCAAGACTTTTAAAGGTTGAAATCAAGACCATCTTTGTCATCTTCTACATTTATTTGTATTTTACAGTTATTTTCACACGTAGATCGCAATGTTTTTTTTTTTTTTTTTTCTGAATCTATCTCCATTTTATCTGGTTAATGTTAATTTAGGCTTAAAATAACTGTACTGCACTTAAACACTCTGCGCCCCAGTTTGAGAACCCCTTCTTTAATCCCACTTTAAAGAAAACAACTTCAGAAGTTCAAGTGGGTTTTTTCAAGTTCATAACATTTACAGTTACATGATCTTAAAGGTTTTGCAGTGATATTGAGCCTCTGCACATTTACCGGCCATAGTGAAATATGATCACACTCGTCGAGTGTCAAGCCTCAAATCCGAGACAAGACCGAGACCAAGCGCCATCAAGACCGAGACAAGACCGAGACTAAGTGTCAACAAGACCGAGACCAAACCTCAACAAGACCGAGACAAGACTGAGACCAAGTGTCATCAAGACCAAGACAAGACCGAGACCAAGCATCATTAAGACCGAGACAAGACCGAAATCAAGCGTCATCAAGACTGAGACAAGACCGAGTCGAAATGCGCTCGAGTCTGAGATGAGACCAAGACCTTATTCAAGACTAAAGACTGGTATGTAGTATTATGACACTACATGTAATTCAGAAACACCCAAGTTAATTGGAAGGGGATAGAGGTACAAGTAGCTCTCGAGCTACAGGTTGGAGACCTCTGGTGTAAAGTGACAGAAGCTTTATGTGACAATATGAAATGATTTGAATGTTTGTGTTTCTTGCAGCGCTCCCTTTTTGTGTCTTTCTTTTGAGAACACCAGACTTAGTGCATTATTTATTTAATGGTTTTGTCCTTCAAATTACATTAACTTCATATTCTAAGTCAGATGTTATGTCATTTTTCTGGTGGAGGGTCCATCAACTGCTTTTCTCCTGGAGATCTTATTGTTTTGTCTGGAATGCTTCACAGTATGACATTAAACTTTAACATAAAACAACCTATAACCTGTTTAATGTTATACTGTGGAACATTCCAAACAAAGCAATAACATCTCCATGGAGAAAAGCATTCGATGGACCCTCCACCAGAAAAGTTACACAATGCACCTTTAAGTTAATCTTACTTCAGTCTTTTTGGACCACTACTTTGTACTTTTACTTGAGTTTTATTCATTTGAAGTAATGTGACTCTTACTTGAGTACAGTTTGGCAGTATCTTTTCCATAGTGCAGTCTGGCCTCTTTCCAAGAATACCTCACTTAGCGACCTCCACGTCCGTCCATGCATCTGAGAGCTTTTGCACAGCTAAACGTTCCACCATTTTGGAGACAAAGCTGAGACAGACAGAGGCGCTCCTGTCCGGAAAAGACGAGCTCAGATAAGAAGCTAAAAGCACTGGGACAGACCGGACCACGCTCCCACAAAAACCAACTCCTCTCGGACATTTTAAGTGGTGCCATTGTCCCGGAGCTGGTCTTTTCGGAGAGACCTTTTTGGAGGTAACTGGAGAAGGGCTGGAGAGGAGGAGGTGGTTTGGAGATAAGAACTGTCTCCTGGAGGTAAGAGAATCCGTCCGGCTCAGCTCCCGGTAAAAACACAGTGGATTATCTGAACATGGTAAATTGAGGCTGGAGACCTTCTGTGTCTGTGTCAGGGCAGCGCCAGGACAAGCAATTAATGTAGCACGGAAGATCAGGTTAAAGAGGGGGTAATGAAGCAGAATCGACTTTTTTTTTTTTTTTTGGAGCTTTTTACCGTGTTATAACGTAATTTCCTCATCAAAAACATCCCTGAAGAGGTTTTAGGTGTCATCCATGCATGTTTGAGTGATTTAGTGATCTCTCCTGGGCCCTATTCAAACCCTCCTTATGGTTCGCCATGAGATTGTGTACAAGGCTCCGCCCACAATCCTATGTCACCCACGTTCCCACATGACAGTAGGCTCTATTCAAGCTTAACGGAAGACGTTTGGTGATGTTTGTCTGTAGTTGAGGATAAAATAAATATTCATTAACTCTCGAATGAGTGCAGTTGTACATAAAAAATATTGTGTGTTTTTTATCCATCAGAATATGAACTGAAAAGTTACGACATCAAGAATTACAATCACGAAATGAAAATTTACGATTACGCTTTCTTCAGTACGAATACGAATTCACAGATGCAACTTTACTGTCAAAAATTGGTCATCACTTCACAGGCTTTATTTATTGAGCAAAAGAAACATCGATCGAGATGCCAGACTTTTGCGTCACATACGGACTGAACCAGGACTAAACCAGGACTAAACCAGGACTAAACCAGGACTAAGGAGCTGTCCACACGACAACATTTTTTGGTCAAAATGGAGAAGTTTGTATTCGTTTTGCTCTTTCGTCTACACAAAGCCGGCGTTTTGGGTGGGTGAAAATGGAGTTTTTTGAGAATGGGTTCCAGAGTGGAGAAATCTGAGAACGCCGGTGTCACGTTTTCTTGTGGACGAGCAAACCGCAGCTTTTGGAAAATGATGACGTCACAATCCCATCATCGCCACGGTCCTCTGATGCAGCGAATCCCGCACCACAAATTACACACATTACAATAACATAGACTACGAATCTGCACATCACAGTATCACTGTATCAGAAACAATCTGCACCCAGACACATCATTTCTGTGTCCGCAAGCCTTCCCTACCCACACAGCTTTGAGCATATTTGTTTACGTTTTACAGACACAAACTTAAAACCGCATGACTAATTTGCATAAACTAATCGCTCAAAAACAGCTCCCTGTTGTGCGCTGAAGTGGTTCAGCTTCTGTCGGACTAAAGGACACGACTCAGTGCATTATATAGGCTCTTTCTGTGACTTATGTTTAACTTTTGCAAAACAAAACAGCTGTATTTCTGGGATACATCTAACTAACTCCTCGGCTAACTTACCTTAAAGTGTAAAAAACACGATGATGAGATCTGTATTATTAAATATTATTGTTAACAGCGCCACATACAGGTGTGGCAGATGTATTACATCGTTTTCACTCAGTGCACCGTTGTCATGGGGAAGTGAATATTTATTGATCTGGCACGTGTGTGGATGCAAACATTTTTCAACCCGCAAAGAAAAAAATCCAGGAGCGTTGTCATGTGAACGTAGCCTAAAACAGGACTAAAGCAGAACTGTAATCGCAGCTTCCATGTCACTTCCAGACAGCTGGTTGTAACTGTTGATCTGCTGAACATAACAGAACGCTACAATGACATCTTTTCTTTTTATAAGTATTATTAAGTTAGACAAATGAAATAAATAGCCAATTTATAAAAGGAAAAAAGAAAGAATACAATGACATCTAGATGAAGAAAACCAGGCCTTTTTCTGTTTTCCCAGATTTTGTCAGTTACCAACAGAGCCCAAAGGAAATCGTCACTCGCACATTTCCAAAAGTCTCCTGGTTTTAGTGCCAGTTCTCCATAAATATACAAAAACATGTTACAAAACTGTACACAGCAACACAGTGACCAACCTGAGGTGATGTGCAGTAGTTTCATTAGCGGGATGCACGCTGATTGTGTTGGGATAAAATATATTTATAAAATAAACAGAGAGATATCCGTCTGTATTGTCCTGCAATGTCCTATTTTTCATCTATTCCATAAAGACAGAACTGTGATCTGTGTGAGCATCTGATCAGTGCAGCATCTGCAGTGATGCGGTCGCTGTTTGTTGTGGTGAGGACAGAGCTGAGTAGAAAGCCAAAGCTCTCAATTTACAGCTCAGTCTATGCTCCTCCCCTCACCTACAGTCATGAGCTCTGGGTAATGCCTGAAAGGACGGGATCACAGATACAAATGGTCGAAATGAGTTTCTTCTGCAGGGTGGCTGGGCGCTCCCTTAGAGATAGGGTGAGGAGCTCAGTCACATGGGAGGAGGAGGCCCCGGGGAAGACCCAGGACATACTGGAGGGACTATGTCTCTCGGTTGGCCTGGGAACGCCTCGGGATCCCCCCGGAAGAGCTGGAGGAAGTGTGTGTGTGGAGAGGGAAGTCTGGGAGCCCCTGCTCAGAGTGCTGTCTCCACGGCCCGGCCCCGGATAAGCAGAAGAAAATGGATGGATGGAGTAGAAGCATGTTTAAAGAGCACGTATCACACACATGTTTAACACAAAACTCCTGCACATTTCAGCTGAGTTCCACCTGAAATTGTCCATCTCCACTGAACTAAAGAGAAAAGGATCCTGTTAGAAAAGATTTTTATTTTTAAGGCTTCTACTTTAAAAACATAATTCACAATCATTACATATCTATTTATGTATATAGTTTTCTTTCTCAGAATATTTAATTTTACCCATCATTTCTTGGCCCCCTTTTTATTCTTTTCATTCATAATTCCTACGTTGTCCTTCTTTTTTATGATCCTATTCATTCATCATAATATTATTGGTTTAAATTTCCCCTATTATTTTTTGTTATCATATTCATTTAGCAGTTTTATATTATTCATTTGAATTTCATTATTTTAAATTACTTTACAGGTTTTAATTTACATTTCTGAGCATAATTTTGAGGGGGTATATAGGTGAAATAAAATATAAAGTACAATCATTTAGAGAACAAAGCAACATAAAACATAGATCAAGCTAATCTTTCTTAGAAAACATTACAGAACCAAATTAAAAATAATAATAATAATAATAAAAAAATAAAATAAATTCTTTGAGCACAATAGGAAATTGAATATATGATATCATTATTGTTATTTATTTCTTTTTTCTCTTATTTTAATATGGTTTGAGCATTTGTTGAGTTGCTCATACCATTTTTTTGTTTTTAGTTTGTTTTTTTATGTTCTTCATTACTAATTACTTTTTCCTTCATGACATCACAAGGTGGAACAGTGCATTTTTGAGCTCTGGAGATGTAGACAGAATAATAAAAGATGACTCAAACGTGTGAATGAAACAAAACACAACTCCAGGTCTGGTTTTTGAGGAGATAACAACATTCTAACACGACTTCAAGCTCCCAAGAGTCCATTTTGTGTCATATAGGACCTTTAAACTCCAAAATAATGCTTCTTTCTTTTTATTGTTGCTCATTGATGGTAAGTGACAGGGCTTTGTCTGGATTTCTAAATATAGACCCTTTTTGGAGCAGATCTCTGGGAGTCTGCATTGAGCGTGATGTTGGACGGTCAGTCGGATTAAACAAAGTCAAGGGTTGTAAAAATACTGTCTTGCAAATAACGACTTGGGAAATGGACACAACTCATAAAACTTCACCCAGGACTCGGAAAAATGACAAACCAAACAGCAATCGCTGCACGATCGCCGTCTTCGGGGACCGGAGCGGAAGAGGGGTTTTCCACTTGTGTTTCCACGGACGGACATGTTGCGTCATTTGGATTTAAAGCAGCACCGTGTAACTTTTTGGTTGGGGGTCAGTCATGTCGTTGCTCTGCCTGGAATGTTCCACAGTAAGACATTAAACAGCTCTAATTTACATTTATTCAATCACAGTTTTCTGGTTTTATAGCTCAAAAATACCTAGAAAAACAGACGCCTCTCTACAGATCTGGGGCCTCATGTATAAAAAACTGCTAACTCGTAAGTTAGTGCGAACGCCTAGTAGCTACGAGAGGCGTCCATATTTAGAAACCACACGCACTAAACCTCGCAATTTGTGCTTTATAAATCCCACCTGCAACTAGAATTTGCGCACGTAAACCCACGTCAATCACGACGTCTCTACACCTCCACCTCCACCCTCACCTCACCATAAAGGACAGACCACGCCCTCTCCACACCTCCACCCTCACATAAAAGGACAGACCATGGCCTCTCCACACCTCCACCTCACCATAACAGGAGCATGTAAAGTGACTGGTGAATGAGATTTCCCTGAACATGAGCCGATAATCAGTGGGTTTGACCGAGACACACGGGACAGAGGGAGGAGGAGGCTCCACGCAGCACCACGTGATCACCACAAAGACTTTATTAAACAAGGTTTAATAAATAAATACAAAACTAAAAGTGACAACAATGACTCATCTGTTCATTTAATCATATTTCATAATATTTAGGCAGCACATCTTTGCAGTAAAGCCCATGTGTTTTTTCGCTGTTTCAAGAGTTTTATCTCTATATTTTTAAGTCTGTCTATGATGTGTGTGTGGACTGACCCTGTATATTATGCATATACACATAGATACGTGCACGCGCTGATCTGAGTGGTCAAATTATGAGCGTGTGCGAGAGATTCAGATGCCCTCCCCTGGAGAGGGAAAGGAGCGAGGGAGGGACACGAGGACACAAGGACACAGATTTAGCATGAAACACATCAGATACAGATGTTATTCTGCCAATTAAAGTCCACACGAAACATCCAAACTGCTGAACCTGTGAGTGTGAGCTGTGAGTGTGGTCTGGGTCTGTGAGTGTGGGTCTGTGAGTGTGGGTCTGTGAGTGTGGGTCTGGGTCTGTGAGTGGGTCTGGGTGTGGGTGCTGGGTCTGTGAGTGGGGTCTGGGTCTGTGAGTGTGGTCTGTGAGTGTGGGTCTGTGAGTGTGGGTCTGGGTCTGTGAGTGTGGGTCTGGGTCTGTGAGTGTGGGTCTGGGTCGGGGGCATTATTCTGTTCTTCATACAGTCAGAGAGCAGCTCTCATGTGCTCAGTTCCCCATTACACAAAAATGTAGGAAAGATTTTGGTTGGGGTCAGGTTCGGGCAGTGGGCTTCGTGTTGTCCGCAGACTCGGGTCACTCTGGCGCTCGGTGCGTAAAGACTAAAGTAAAAGTGTTAAAGTTGCGTTCATTAAATCAAAGCCTGGCTCCTGCTGCGTCCAAGGGAAGAGTTTTCTCTCAGGTCGGGTCATTATTTCGTCCTCTGTGTTGGTCACAGACTGTGTTTTGTAGAAGTCTGTGGTCGCGGTGTGGACTGTGGGAGACTCTGCGCTGCACCGGGAACGTGGCCGCGCTCGTGCACGAATTTCAAAGTTATAATATCTGTGGAGAATAATGAGTGGAATAAACAGCACTTCTCTGTGTTTTGGAGAACCAAACACTTAAATGTGCAAATCTGAAGGTAATTCTTCTATATACGTGGATTTTCTGATCAAACACTTCCTCAAACTTTGGTCACTTCTGCTTCTCTCCACGAGTGTCACTTTTTCCCTGTGTCTCCAGACTTTGCGTAGAGCTTACAGGAGGTCCCGAGTTAGTGTAGAGTTAAGCAAAGAGCCTTAGTCGAGGTTCATAAATAGCACGGTTGGCGTAGAGAGACGCAGACGCAAGGATTTTTGCGTAAGCGAGCTTTATAAACGAGGCCCCTGACCTGTAACTTGGCCCGGTTTGGTCTCCATGAAGATTTAAATAAAAGTTGCGCAGTGCACCTTTACGATAGCTCATTTAAACCTCTCACAGTGACAGTCTAAGCCCTTTAACTCTTGCTCATTGTGTGGAGTCGGTGCAGAGACAGGGACGACAGCGCTGTCCTCTTTAGCTCTTTGTCCAGTGTCTCCCGGGACAAGACGGATGGACTTTCACAGATAAAACTGAAGAGGGACTGTTCAGGAGAGGGGCATCCAGGGTTCAGGGAGCGATTTCAGCAGTTATAACTTAAGAACCTCAACTTTTGGAGCTTTCTGCCCTGTTCTAACCGCAGACTGTATAAAGAAGTGGACTAAGTGAGTGAGACGTCACCCATAGTCTCCTGTCAAACGTTTTGCTCTTTGGTATTTTTTTCGCTCTTTGTTATTGTAATATATTGTAATGTGTGAGACTCTGTGTCCAAGTTAGGCTACGTTTACCCAGAGCTAGGGATGTTGAGAAACGAATATTTCCCTCCCCCCGTTTTCCAAAATAACAGCGTACACATAGTATCGTTTTCAAAAAAGTTTTCTTTTCCATCAACCCGCATAAACACACCATCGAGCTCCGTCATAACTACACCAAGCCCCTGGGCGGCACCTGGATTAGATTCAAACCTGTAGCATTTATTTCATTACAGTTTTAAGTATTACTCACAAATACCTTGAAAAACGAGTATTACTGAGCGGGCTCGCCTCTCCACAGATCTGCTAAAGAAGTGGTAAAATTGCTGAGCTCATTGGTCTCTGGTCATGGTCAGATCTGATACATCAGTTGTGTGTGCAAATACAAACACATGAAAAGTGTTTGTACCAGAAGAAATGTGACTGCTGCTCTGAAATGCTTCATCATCATAACAAAAGAGAAACACTGGTCGCACTTTCAGCACATCAGCTCCTAAAACTCTATTTATCTCACACTTTACACGTGAACGCAAAATAGTAGTTTTCCAGAACCTCCACTCTAGCTGGAGGTTTTAAAAAGGTTTCAGAGACAAATGTGCCGTTTGCGTGTAAAAGATTGGTACAAACAAAGGGAAATGTCTCTGTTTTTAAAAATACCTGTATACGTGTAACCGGGGCCTAATTTCTCTTGTGGTGAAGTAAAGTTAAGTAAAGTTTGTCTAAAGGCCGCCACACATGACAGGATTTTTATGGTCTTAGATGATTTTTAAATGCGCAACAAAACACGCACACGACAGACATGAGGAGAATCTGAGGAGATTTTAAACCTCCGACAGCAAAGACTGCAGCGGGATATGACTGTGGACCACACGGTGTAAAGTTGTGAGTTGTTCAAAGTGAAAGTGTGAGGTGTGTGGGAGCAGTGGATGAGAGAAGACGAACACACATTCACCAAGACAGAGAGACGCGACTTACACCACGATCTGCAAATGGATCGTGGACGCCTGGACTAAGGATCAGTATCAACTGTGGTCCGAGCTTTCACCAAGACCAGAATCATCACTGAACTGCAGGGAACAGTAACCACACTGACTCGGATAATGATGAGAGGGATGTGGACGTGATGGACGCTGTAATCACCCAACTGTCTGAACTATTATGAGTTATAATGAATACACGAACAATTTAGCGTCTCAGACAGAATTGTCTTAACAAAGTTGAGAGTTATTGTGAATGTGTTAAATAAAGTTTAACTAACTTATCTAACTGTTGTGTTTCGTTTAATGCACCTTATAGTCCGGTGTGGTTTATATGTGAAAAAAGTTTGAAAATAGACCATTCAATGACAGTGCACCTTATAATCCAGAGCGCCCTATAGTGCAGAAAATACAGTAAATGGAATGCAACTTTCTAGTGGAAATGTTCCACAGTATGGCATTAAGCCTGCGTATTTTGCATTTGTTCCGTTACAACAGTACATTGGGGAACATCATGAGCAGACTCACTTCTCCACAGATCTGATTCTTTATGGTCAGACTGTGTTAAAGCCTCAGACAGAGCGGTGCGAACAGTTAGCGTCACAGCCCTGGGGATGTTGGAGATTCTGGTGTGAGTGGTTCTGGCTCAGTTCCTGAGCTGTGGATCCAGTGACACATAATCAGGCCATTACAGCGTCTTATCAGAGGAGCACATGTAATCCTCTCCTCCTCCTCCTCCTCCTCCTCCTCCTCCTCCTCCTCTCCTCCTCCTCCTCTCTCTCCTCTCTCTCTCCTCCTCCTCCCTCTCTCTCTCTCTCCTCCTCTCTCTCTCCTCCTCCTCCTCCTCCTCTCTCCTCCTCCTCCTCCTCCTCCTCTTCCTCCTCCTCCTCCTCCTCCTCTCTCTCTCCTCCTCCTCCTCCTCTCCTCCTCTCTCTCTCTCTCTCCTCCTCCTCTCCTCCTCCTCCTCCTCCTCCTCCTCCTCCTCTCTCTCTCCTCCTCCTCCTCCTCCTCCTCCTCCTCTCCTCCTCCTCCTCCTCCTCCTCCTCCTCTCTCCTCCTCCTCCTCCTCCTCTCCTCTCCTCCTCCTCTCCTCCTCTCCTCTCCTCCTCCTCCTCTCTCTCTCCTCTCTCTCTCCTCCTCTCTCTTCCCTCCTCCTCCTCCTCCTCCTCCTCCTCCTCCTCTCCTCCTCCTCCTCCTCCTCCTCCTCCTCCTCCTCCTCCTCCTCTCTCTCCTCCTCCTCCTCTCTCCTCCTCCTCCTCTCTCCTCCTCCTCCTCCTCTCTCCTCCTCCTCTCTCCTCTCTCTCCTCCTCCTCCTCTCTCCCTCTCCTCCTCCTCCTCCTCTCCTCCTCCTCCTCTCTCCTCTCCTCTCCTCCTCCTCCTCCTCCTCCTCCTCCTCCTCCTCCTCCTCCTCCTCCTCCTCCTCTCTCTCTCCTCCTCCTCCTCCTCCTTCCTCTTCCTCCTCTCCTCCTCTCTCCTCTCCTCCTCCTCTCTCCTCTCTCCTCTCTCCTCTCCTCCTCTCTCCTCCTCTCTCTCTCCTCCTCCTCCTCTCCTCCTCTCTCTCTCTCCTCCTCCTCCTCTTCTCTCTCCTCCTCTCTCCTCCTCTCCTCCTCTCTCTCTCTCCTCCTCCTCCTCCTCTCTCCTCCTCCTCCTCCTCTCCTCCTCTCCTCTCTCCTCCTCCTCCTCTTCTCTCCTCCTCTCCTCCTCCTCTCTCCTCCTCCTCTCTCCTCTCTCTCCTCTCTCTCTCCTCCTTCCTCTCCTCTCCTCTCTCTCCTCTCTCTCTTCTCTCTCCTCCTCCTCTCTCTCCTCCTCCTCTCTCTCTCCTCCCTCCTCTCTCCTCTTCTCTTCTCCTCCTGTCACACTCCTCTCCTCTCTCTCTCTCTCTCTCTCTCTCTCTGCCACACTCTCTCTCTCTCTCTCTCTCTCTCTCTCTCTCACACACTCCTCTCTCTCTCTCTCTCTCTCTCTCTGCCACACACTCCTCTCTCTCTCTCTCTCTCTCACACACCCTCTCTCTCTCTGCCACACACTCCTCTCTCTCTCTCTCTCTCTCTCTCTCTGCACACACTCCTCTCTCTCTCTCTCACACACTCCTCTCTCTCTCTCTCTGGCCACACACTCCTCTCTCTCTCTTTCTCTGCCACACACTCCTCTCTCTCTCTCTCTCTCTGCCACACACTCCTCTCTCTCTCTCTCTCTGCACACACTCCTCTCTCTTCTCTCTCTGCCACACACTCCTCTCTCTCTCTCTCTGCCACACACTCCTCTCTCTCTCTCTCTCTGCCACACACTCCTCTCTCTCTCTCTCTCTCTTCTCTGCCACACTCACTCTTCTCTCTCTCTCTGCCACTCTCTCTCTCTCTCTCTCTGCCACACACACTCCTCTCTCTCTCTCTCTCTGCCACACACACTCCTCTCTCTCTTCTCTCTCTGCCACACACTCCTCTCTCTCTCTCTCTGCCACACACTCCTTCTCTCTCTCTCTCTCACACACTCCTCTCTCTCTCTCTCTCTCTGCCACACACTCCTCTCTCTCTCTCTCTCTGCCACACACTCCTCTCTCTCTCTCTCTCTCTCTCTGCCACACACTCCTCTCTCTCTCTCTCTCCCACACTCTCTCTCTCTCTCTCTCTGCCACACACTCCTCTCTCTCTCTCTCTCTCTGCCACACACTCCTCTCTCTCTCTCTCTCACACACTCCTCTCTCTCTCTCTCTGCCACTCTCTCTCTCTCTCTCTCTCTCTCTCTCTGCACACACTCCTCTCTCTCTCTCTCTCTCTCTGCCACACACTCCTCTTCTCTCTCTCTCTCTCTGCCACACACTCCTCTCTCTCTCTCTCTCTGCCACACACTCCTCTCTCTCTCTCTCTCTCTGCCACACACTCCTCTCTCTCTCTCTCTCTCTCTGCACACACTCCTTCTCTCTCTCTCTCTGCCACACACTCCTCTCTCTCTCTCTCTCTCTCCACACACTCCTCTCTCTCTCTCTCTCTCTGCCACACACTCCTCTCTCTCTCTCTCTCTGCCACACACTCCTCTCTCTCTCTCTCTCTCTCTCTCACACACTCCTCTCTCTCTCTCTCTTGCCACTCCCTCTCTCTCTCTTCTCTCCACACACTCCTCTCTCTCTCTCTCTCTGCCACACACTCCTCTCTCTCTCTCTCTCTCTCTACCACACACTCCTCTCTCTCTCTCTCTCTGCCACACACTCCTCTCTCTCTCTCTCTGCCACACACTCCTCTCTCTCTCTCTGCCACACACTCCTCTCTCTCTCTCTCTGCCACACACTCCTCTCTCTCTCTCTCTCTCTGCCACACACTCCTCTCTCTCTCTCTCTGCCACACACTCCTCTCTTTGCCAAACAGTCCTCCTCTCTCTGCCCCTCTCTCCCTCTGTTTTTCCCTCATCAAAAAAACTGCCTGAAGAGGTTTTACATGTCATTCACGCATGTCTAAGTAATCTAGCGATCTCTCCCGGGCCTTATTCAAACCCTCCTTACGCTTAGCTGCAAGAATCCACTCTCCCACGCGACAATTCTAAATAAATACACATAAATGACACACGCGCGCTCTGAAGGGGGACCGACTTTGCACGGAGAGCAAAGCGTAAAGTAAAACGTCAAGAGAAACACATTAATAAGTCATTTTCGGCAGATCGAGCATTTTCAAAACAATAACAGTTAATGTAGTGATCGACATATGTTACCTGTTAGCAGCAAATAGCTAACCCAACGACGTCAAAAATCACCTCTTTAAACTGTTTACATTTGAAACCAAGACAAAAAAAAAAAAAAGGTCATGTGTTTTACGAGGGAGAGGAAGAGAATGTAATTGTCCCATTATCTCCAGTTTGTGATTAAAACAGGTCGTAAACAGACGCAGGAAGCCACCGTCCCGCGCTTCTCCCCGTGACTCAGCGTTAGCCTCACGTTAGCATTTATGGGGCTTGTTTAGCGTCTGCCTCCGCTAACGCTGCTCCTGTAAACAGCACTAATAACATTTAATGAGAGACAGCACAGTTCACTAACGTTCACCTCCGTTTTATACCGTCTCCTTTGCCCTGTCCCAGATTTATTCAGGGACGCAACAGCTACGGGTAAACACAGATTTGAATGGGTTTAACGCCAGATTTTCCTCCTGGTTGCTAATAAAAATGTGATTGAAAAAAGGTAATGTGGAAGAAATGTCTTACCTGAGGACTCGACAATTCCAACAAACTCCAGAATAGATGCATCGAGAATTTCGAACATTGCACAGTGCATCCTGGGAAGGATTTTCCGAAAAAATGAGCATCAAACCGCCATGTTTGTTTTCCCAGTGGGATGAGTCTATTGACAAAGCCCATCTTTTCTAGTCTTTTGAACCATATCACTTTTGTTTCTGGTTCTGATATTGTCATATTTTAGTTTTGGGATTCGGACATTGTAATTGTGTGGTTGTTGGATGGATTTGTTTACATTTTACAGAAACAAAACTTAAAACTGCATGGCTCATTTACATAAACTAAGCTCAAAAATCAGCTCACTATTGTGTGCGGTTACACCCTTATCATCAGAAAGCCCACTAGTCAGAAGGCCCTGTAGTGAGAAGGTCCACTGGTCAGAAAATCATTCCCTCTTCTTTTGGTTTGTCAGCAACATTTCTCTTGAACAATTGAATGTATATTTGATGAAAGCAACAGGGAATAATCCCTGGATATCAGGGAAGAATTAGTACATTTTTGGATGTATACAAATAATAGTAGATATTGACAGGAAAACACATAATCATGAATAACAGCATTAGTTAAGGCCAGCATTACTTAATTTGTTGGTTTACAAACCCACCAATGCTATATTAAAAGAAAAAGATTTAAAATAAAATTGAAATGAAGGTTGTAGAGCTCAAATTACTGAACATTTAATTTTGCAAGTTGTTGCCTGAAAATCAGACAATTATTTACCCTGTTACACTTAAGACAGACATTTCCACCCAAATCGATTCGGACATTATAATTGTGTGGTTGTTGGATCCTAACAGTGAAAAACGTCTCGAGAAATTTATTTGCAAACTCATAACTGCAAAAGTGAATCAGATGTGTGTGACTGCAAACCTCTGTTCAAACTGTTTTCCTTCCAAACGGAATTGATAAATAGTGAAAGGTGAAGGTGATGGACAGGATTGAAACACAGAAAAGACCTAAATCATCCTGAGTTTGCAGTGAACATTTTGTATGTGGAGCGACATCAAAGCAAAATCCCGATCCTTCGCTCAACCTCGGTTACGAATTTATAAAGTCCACGTCAAAGCTAAAGGCACCAACTGTTCGCAAAGAAACACCTTCCACTGTAAAGCGACCAAGACTCGGCCATGTTTGTATTCAGTCTTGTCTTGTACTCGACTGCGTTTGGACTCGGTCTTTTCTCGGTCTTGAAGGTATTTGAACTTGATCTTGTCTCGTACTTGGCCACGTTTGGGCTCGGTCTTGTCTTGGTCTCGAGGTCTGACACTCGACAAGCAATAAAATGGAGATAGATTTATAAAAACACTGATAAATGTGCCAAAATAACTTAAATACAAATAAATGTTGAAAATTACAACGACGGTCTTGATTTGGTCTCGATGGGCTGAGGTCTTGGTCTTGTCTCGGTCTCAACCATCAGAGGTCTTGGTCTTGTCTCGGTCTCAACCATCAGAGGTCTTGGTCTTGGTCTTGTCTCGGTCTCAACCATCAGAGGTCTTGGTCTTGTCTCGGTCTCAACTCTCAGAGGTCTTGGTTTTGGTCTTTTTTCTGTCTCGGGACCCTGAGGTCTCAGACAGGTCTTGGTCTCGTTTGGTGCAGTCTTGACAATGACAGTACCTCTGAGGGTCAAGACTGAGACAAGACCAAGACTTTAAAGATCCAGACCAAGACAAGACTGAGACCATGGCCCATCGAGACCATCTTTGTAATGTTACTGCAGTTAAACACTACCCTTTTTTTTAATGCCCAACATGAGCCAGTATAGTCACATTTTCTTTGTGTTTTCCATTATTTTACCTAAACAAATGACAAATGATGCCTCTCTTTATTGTTGGCAGGTGTCAAACTACTAGTGCTAGTGCTACAAGCACTAAAACTAGTAGCTCTATGACATATTCATTTAGTGAACTCACCAGAGCTGTGTACATGTAATTATGAAACATTTTATTGTCCAATAATCAAGGAGGTGTTAGCATGATAGTTATTGTTAGTAATCAGTGTTGTGGAGTAACAGATTACATGTACCAGAGTTACGTAATCAGAGTACTAATTATGAGTAACTGTATTCAGTTACAGTTACTGTTTCAGTGAGTGGTAATTGGATTACAGTTACTTGGTTGAAATAAATGGATTACATGGGGGTATTTTCCTGTTTTCACATTTTGAGCTATATCCTTTTTTTTTTTTTTTTTTTTTGGTAATTCCACTCATGACCAGACACTAAACCAGGTCTAAAACCAGGTCTAAACCAGGTCTAAACCAGGTCTAAACCAGGAATAAACCTGGTTTAAACCCCAGGTCTAAACTAGATCTAAACTAGGACTAAACCCGGACTAAACCAGGACTAAAAATAGGTCTAAACCAGGTCTAAAACTTGGTCTAAACCAGGTCTAAAATCAGGTCTAAACTAGGTCTAAACTAGGACTAAAACAGGACTAAAACTGGACTAAAACCAGGTCTAAAACCAGGTCTAAACCAGGTCTAAACCAAGACTAAACCAGGACTAAACCAAGACTAAATCAGGACTAAAACCATGTCTAAACTACATCTCAAACATAAATCCTGCTGCGTGGACCGTGTCTGCTCCTCTTCTATCAATAATATGTTTAATTTGGTAAAGTTTGGGCTTTTTATTGTTTTTTAGCAGACAAAACATCTTATGTTATGATGTCCTACTCTTTGTTGCTCTACAGCAAATCAAGTAATCCAGAGTATTCAGATTACATTACTCACTTTAAGTAATGGATTACGTTACAAACTACATTTTGGGGTATGTAATCTGTAATCTGTAATCTGTAGGGGAATACATTTTAAAAGTCACCTTCCCAACACTGTTAGTAATACTGTAACTGGAAAACTTGTGTCTCTGAAAGTTGTGAAAAGCACTTATAAACTCATCATGGTGAATACATAAGGTAAGTGAGGAAGAACTTTGAACTACTACAAACCATTTCATATGAACCAGCTGTTTTTTAATGTTTTTGAGACAGAAAAAAATCTGATACAGGCCCTTTAACGCACCTGGATGTGTTTAAAACGTGCACCGTGAACTCAGTTTTTAAAACTAGAAATTGCAAAACAGCACAACGGCAAAACTGACTAAGAAAAACTCACTTGGAAACTACAGAATCTCAAAATATCTCAAATGAGCTGTAGATAACTGCTGTTTTGGGGTCTCATTTCAAAATCTGTTATACAATCCAAAAGTTTTAGAATGCAATCCATTATCCTGTGTTCATCCAAAGTTCAAGAAATATAAAATTATCTTAAATTCAGAAGTGGTGCTGTGAAAGCTACGTTTGATTTAGTCCAAACCAGGTCCATAACTTGGAATTGGATCAGCCCCACATCCTGCAGTTTTTAGCGAAACAAAGAGCACATTTCTTGAGTTTTGAAACAGATCTTGAAAAACGCCAACATTTATTTCACAATTTGGTCTAAACTCCACATGTTTTCAACAGTGGGAAACTCACCCTTTCAGTTTTCCAATACATCACAGCAGTTTGCAGCGAGTCCTCTTCTGATACTTGAGATAGTCCGGGTTCAGAACCGGTTTTGAACCAGGATCAAACCCAGGTCCGTGGTCTTTGAAATGTGGTGTGTTGAGGATTTGTTTGGGATTTGGGGCTTGCGGTGTTGGATGTAAACAAACACACGTTCACTGGGATCTGAGCTGGATGGTGCTTTCAAGTGCACGTCGGACAATTGGAAATAGTTTATACAGAGAGGTACTGTACGTTCTGTTTAGCCAGGGAACGGGAAAAATTATGTAATGCACGTTTAGCAGTCTCACCTCATGACTACAAGATCACTGGTTCGATATTCGATATTACACAAAATGGATCCTTGTGAGATCAAAAACGTGTTAGAATGTTGTTCCCTCCTCAGAAACAGACCTGGAGTTGTGTTTTTTCATTCTCGTGTTTGAGTAAGTCTGTATTATTAGCACTGTTGGGCAAGTGACTTCAAACTGTAATGTGTTTTTTATGACTTGTTATTGTCATTTCAGAGTAATTTGTAACATTACAGTATTGCTGTGTTTAAAATGTAAAACATTACACGACTACTGCAGCACTTTAAAGTTACTCTCACCAAAATAACTGTCGCTGATCGTCAAATAACAATCAGCGAGCGAAGATGCCCAACTTTTGCGCCATATATGGACCGAACCAGGACTGAACCAAAGAATGAACCGAAAACTGAACCGAAGACTGAACCAAAGACTGAACCAAGGACTGGACCAGAACTGAACTGAGGACTAAACCAGGAGGACTGACCGTCGGGTGACCACGCTTGATGACGCTCCACATACAAAATGTTCGCTGTAAACTCGGGATGATTTAGTCAGACAAAATGTTTCCTTTTTGGTTCTTCCTGTGGATCAATCCTGCCCATCACCTTCACCTTTCACTATTTTTCAATTCCGTTGGGAAGAGAAACAGTTTGAACAGAGGTTTGAGTCACACACATCTGATTCCCTTTTGCATTTATCAAGTTCACAAACTAATTTCTTGAGCCGTTTTCCACTGTTAGGATCCAACAACCACACAATTACAATGTCCGAATCCCAAAACTAAAATATGACAATATCAGAACCAGAAACAAAAGTGATATGGTTCAAAAGACTAGAAAAGATCGACTTTGTCAATAGACACATCCCACTGGGAAAACAAACATGGAGGTTTGATGTTCACTTTTTCAGAAAATCCTTCCTAGTATGAATTGCACAACCGGAAATCCGAGATTCTTGATGCTTCTATTGTATACAACACCTGGGAATAAGTTTTATATGTAACTGCGCATGACTTTCCAGCATTACGTCTCATGCTACATGATGATGTTGGGAAAACAAGTGTCCAATAGGAACTTTGTTTTCTGCCAAACACATGCGCTCTGTCCATTTTGATTGGGCCAAACTTTGCCAAAGAGTGTAGTGAGTCAAAATAATCACCTGCTCTGAGCGTCTGTGTTTGTAACAACTGGAAAAGTCGCTCTAAGTGCACTTATTTCTCAAATAAATGGAAAATTACGCATCTTGGTCTGTGTAATTGTGCATCACTTGCTATTTTTATTTGAAAGGTTTATTTCAGTCAAAATGTACAAATCCAAATGTAACAAACTCCATGGAAATGCAGGAAGTGATGTGGCTCTGTGCCCTGGACCTGACACCAGCTGTTTTCATGACTGGCACCAGAAAAGTCATGGGGCAATTTTTTTTGTGTTTGTTTGTTTTGAGGCAATAAGGATATTTTCAGTTTATTTACACACTTGATATTTTGCACTTTTGTAGCTAAGACCCTGAATTAAACATTTTATTATGTCCAAAAAGTAGTTTATTTGTGTTTGCTGTGTTTTGTATGAACGAGTGTGATTTTTTTTTTTTCATTTGTATTTCTGGTCCTGTAGCTTTTATTACATCCGTATGACACAACTACAGCAGCAGATTGTGAAATAACACTTCATTAAGGGTAAAAGGGGGAGTTTTAATAACAAAATTAAGAAACAAATCCAGGCGAGGACAAATGTACTAAAATTGCCCTTAGGTCTGGAAAGGTTAAAGTCATACTGTGGAAGATTTCAGGCAGAGCAATGACATAGCCAAAAAAGTGCTGTGTTAACCCAGAACCCTCTCAGTCAACCACGCCACCCAAGCTCCTTTTACAGCTCTGCCCTGTTCTCTCTCACTGTTACATGCTTTTCTCACAATTTGGAGCGAAAACCTGATTATTTGGCAAATCCTCACCACGCAGGAGGCGACGCTAGCTTCTAATTCCACCTTGGGCATCGGCGCGGGTCACGGCTAACTGCAAAATCACCGAAATGCAGATTTTGTCAGACCTCCGCCGCTCCAGACTCTTCTGTAGCTCCTCTAAAGACTTACACATGTGGATGGCATCAGCACGAGCAGCACAAGTAGCATTCTGTCGCCGAATAATCGCTGTATTTGTCTGAGGGTCCAAACCGTGCAGAGGCTCTGAGTGGAATCACATGTTAAAGGAGCCCCGAGCATCTTTACTTAACGCTGACTCAATGCTCTTAGAATGGAGAAGTCTGAGGAGAGACGAGAGCGTTTAAAGGGCCCGTATTACGCTATTTTCCGATCTATGTTATCTGTAATGTCGTTTCCTCGTCACAAACAGACCTCGAGTTGTGTTTTGTTTCATTCACGTTTAACACACAAACCCTGCACATTTATACTGCAAAAAAGCTTTAAATTTAAACACTTAAATCTATCAGAAAATGGCTTATAAGTAGTTTTGGAAAGGTGACTTTTAAAATGTATTCCCCTACAGATTACAGATTACATACCCCAAAATGTAGTTTGTAATGGAATCCATTAAATTATTTAAAGTGAGTAACGTAATCTGAATACTTTGGATTACTTGTTATTGTCATGCTCTTTAAAACTACATGAATGTACCAGCCACATCCTGAAAATTCAATGTTTGTTCTCTTCAAATTGTCTGTTGAGCCCAAGTCTCCATGAACAGGCTTTTGACTGCTGTAGAAAAGCAAAGACGAAGATGTTTTATCTGCAAAAAACACAAAAAGTCCAGTCTTTCCTCAGCCAGATTAAAAATATTATTGATTATATTTGATTTTATTATTGATTATATTATTATAGACCTGGTTTAGTCCTGGTTTAGACATGGTTAATCCTGGTTTAGACCTGGTTTAGACCTTGTTTAGTCCTGTTTAGTCCTTGTTTAGACCTGGTTAGACCTGGTTTAGTCCTGGTTTAGTCCTGGTTTAGACCTGGTTTAGTCCTGGTTTAGTCCTGGTTTAGTCCTGGTTTAGACCTGGTTTAGTCCTGGTTTAGACCTGGTTTAGTCCTGGTTTAGTCCTGGTTTAGACCTGGTTTAGTCCTGGTTAGTCCTGGTTTAGACCTGGTTTAGACCTGGTTTAGTCCTGTTTAGACCTGGTTTAGACCTGGTTTAGTCCTGTTTAGTCCTGGTTTAGACCTGGTTTAGACCTGGTTTAGACCTGGTTTAGACCTGGTTTAGTCCTGGTTTAGTCCTGGTTTAGACCTGGTTTAGTCCTGGTTTAGACCTGGTTAGACCTGGTTTAGTCCTGGTTTAGTCCTGGTTAGACCTGGTTTAGACCTGGTTTAGACCTGGTTTAGTCCTGGTTTAGACCTGTTTAGACCTGTTTAGTCCTGGTTTAGTCCTGGTTTAGACCTGGTTTAGTCCTGGTTTAGACCTGGTTTAGTCCTGGTTTAGTCCTGGTTTAGACCTGGTTTAGTCCTGGTTTAGACCTGGTTTAGACCTGGTTTAGACCTGGTTTAGTCCTGGTTTAGACCTGGTTTAGACCTGGTTTAGACAGGACTGAATCAGGACTAAAACAGGATTAGAACAGAACTAAAACAGGTCTAAACCAGGACTAAAATCAGGTGAGAGGAACAGAGGAGAAGATCAGATGGAGCAGAAGATAAAGAGGAGAGGAGCAGAGGAGAGGGTCCAATAGAGAAAAAAATGAATATAAATAAAGTAGCTGATTCTACAAATGGTTAGAAGTAATTAGGAGATAAGATTTAAGTTTCCCAAACCTTTACAAAGTGCTGAAACTTCAACTCCAAGGACAGAGCGCGTTGACGTACAGCTTTTGGATTGGCCCGGGTCCAGTGAGGCCCGCAGGACCATAAATATTCAGGTGAAAACATAAGTGCATCGTGTGGTGAGTTACGGCGGCGGCGTTTGGTACAGTTTATGGTTCTTCCAACACCTTTTTAACTTCAGCAACCAGAAATCATCAAGAGACAAAATGAATGAGACAGAGAGAGGGGACAGCGTAAGGACGGAAGAGACCACGCCAAGAGGACACAGGAGGACACAAGGAGGTTCCAACATGTACGTCTACTTTGATTTGTACTGTCTGTAGCTTTGTTAGACTTTAATCTGAGCTTTATTTGAACACAATGTGACCAGGAAGGACTGACTTAGCTGGAACGACAACAGTATTTCAGTTAGTCACTCTCACCTTTTTTCAGAATATCTTATAACTTATTTGATAGTGGCTTTGTCCGAATGTCCACCAAAACTGTTGGGCAAGTTACTTTAAAACTGTAATGTGTTATTTATGACTTGACTGTCATTTTAAAGTCATTTGTTACATTACAATATTACTGCATTTAAAATGTAAAACATGACACGACTATTGCAGCACTTTTAAGTTACTCTCAACAAAATAACTGAAGATGCTGAACTTTTGAGCCGTATATGGACTGAACCAGGACTGAACCAGGACTGAAACAGGACTGAACCAGGACTGAACCAGGAACCAGGACTGAACCAGGACTGAACCAGGACCGAACCAGGACCGAACCAGGACCGAACCAGGACCGAACCAGGACCGAACCAGGAATGAACCAGGACTGAACCGTGGACTGAACCGTGGACTGAACCAGGACTGAACCAGGACTAAACCAGGACTGAAACCAGGACTGAACCGTGGACTGAACCATGGACTGAACCAGGACTGAACCAGGACTGAACCAGGACTGAACCGTGGACTGAACCAGGACTAGACCAGGTCCAATCCAGGACTAAACCAAAGCTGAACCAGGACTGAAACAAGACTAAACCAGGACTGAACCAGAACTAAACCAGGTCTAAACCAGAGCTGAACCAGGACCAAATCAGGACTAATCTTGGACTAGAACTTGGAATCTGGCACCGCCCCTGAGAGAACCCCCGAGCGCGATCGGGCGTCAGCTGCGTTTAGTTCTGTGGATCGTGGAACGTGTGGTAGTGGTCCGGGGGAGAGCTCGGGGGTATCTGAAAGAAGAGCGAGACTTGATGACTTCCACTGATACTTGGTTTATTACACATTTAGAAACCATGCGATGCCAGGTCTCCATGGCGCTATGTCTGAATCATACAAGAAATAGAAATGAGTCACTTGAGTTGTAGAGCACAGAGGTGTGTGTCCATTACACAGCACTGCAACAAACGAGTGACCTGTGACCTTACAGTCTAATAAAAATAAAAGGACGCCACCAGATGGTGCAATCAAGTATTACAGTATCAATACTAATATAAATGTATTGCTGACTGTTACAAACGCGGAGTTCTGCGCCGGTCCTTTTGCCAGGTCATGGTCTACGCGGGCGCACCTCCACCGTTTTCACCGCTGCAGATGTGTTAAAAGCCAGAGAATAAAAGTGGATCTTAAGACGAGACTTAAAACTCTCCACTGTGGGGGCTGTTGGGACGTGGGGGGAAGAGTGTTGCAGAGTTTAGGGCCGACCATAGAGAAGGCCCTGTTCCCCCCGGGACTAAAGTCTCGTTTTAGGCACCACAAGCTGGAGCTGGACCTCGGACCTCAGAGTGCACGCGGGAGGATAAGTTTGGATGAGGTCTGAAACGTACTGTGGGGCCAGTCCATTCAAGTACACTTGTTAAAAACAAACAATAAAATCTTAAAATCAATTCTAAAATGAACAGGAAGCCAGTGCAAAGACGCAGTCAATCAGGACGCAGGGGGAGGAACATAATACACATTCATACACTGTAACAAAAGCCATGCAAAAGTGCACTAAAAAATTCTGCGAAAAAGCGAGACCGCGAAAAGTGAACCACAATATAGCGAGGGACGACTGTATTTGGTTTGCTCAAAGTTGGTATGTTAACTCAAATTAAATGTTAAAAATAAGTCTCAGCCATTTCAGCAGGTCTCACACAGTAAAGAAAAGTATGTTTTACTTTTCAGTCCAGATCTAAAATGTAGTGGAGTAGAAAGTAACAATACCTGCTCTCAAATGTAGTGCCATAAAAGTAAAAAGTATGCACTGTAAAATGTACTTACGTAAAGTACAGACAACTAAAAACACTGTACTTAAATATTGTGCTTTTACTTTTGTACTTTGTTACCTTCCAGCACTGGACAAACTTCACATTGTGTTGAACTTTTAGCCTTTAGTGACAACAGTGTGAAAAGTGCGTCCATGAAAGAAAACGATAAACAAACGTGTGTTTTTTTCCATCGTACTCGCTCTCCCAGACTCCCCTCACTGCAAAAACTCACAACTCACAAGAAAACATGACGCAATTTCACCTGAAAAGTGAAATGATCTACCAACGGAACAAGACTTTTTGTACTTCAAATATGAAAATACATCTTTGTACACTTAAGAAAAACAACAACTCTGCACTTAAAATAAGAAACAAACTTCTTTGACTGCTGTGTTTGCTTTGCATTGTGTCACCATGGTAATGGCTAAATATTCCACCGTTTGAGATAAATGTAGAACACCCCCAGCGTGATTTTCCATAATTGTGATAATTGTCAACAAAGGAAGTTTTGTCATGATTTGAGTAAATTTCACTTGACAAGAAAAATGATCTGCCAATGGAACAAGACTTTTTGTTTTTCAACTATGAAAGTACATCTTTTTACACTTAAAGGTGCTTTTCTGGAGATGTTATTGCTTTGCCTGGAATGTTTCACGGTATGGCATTAAACCTTTCTATCATTATGGACACCAAATTGGAAAAAGCGACAGGTCAGATCTGTGAAGAGGCGACCCCGTTCACAGTCGAAACACTTGATTTTCTAGGTATTTTTGAGATATAAAACCATCTGTAATTGAAAAAATGTAAGGTAGAGCTGTTTAATGTCATACTGTGGAACATTTCGGGCAGAACAATGACATATTCATAGATAGTGTTGGGAAGGTGACTTTTAAAATGTATTCCCCTACAGATTACAGATTACATACCCCAAAATGTAGTTTGTAATGTAATCCATTAAATTACTTAAGGTGAGTAATGTAATCTGAATACTTTGGATTACTTGATTTGCTGTAGAGAAACAAAGACGAGGATCAACATAAGAAGTTTTGTCTGCTAAAAGAAAAGAAAAAGCCCGGACTTTACTTGACCATATTAAAAATATTATTGATAGAAGAGGAGGAGACACGTCCACACAGCAGGATTTAGTCCTGTTAAATCCTGGTTTAGACCTAGTTTAGACCTGGTTTAGACCTGGTTTAGACCTGGTTTAGACCTGGTTTAGACCTGGTTTAGTGTCCGGCAATGGTTTAAGAGTGGAATTTCGGAAAAAAAAAGAAAAAAAGAAAAGAAAAGAGGGATATAACCCAAAATGTAAAAACAGGAAAATACCGCAGTGTAATCCATTTATTTCAACAAAGTAACTGTAATCCAGTTACCACTCACTGAAACAGTAACTGTAACTGAATACAGTTACTCATAATTTGTACTCTGATTATGTAACTCCGGTACATGTAATCTGTTACTCCCAACACTGTCCATAGAAAGACTGCCCGAAAAGTTACACAGTGCACATTTAAGATAAGGAAAACAACATCTCTTTGCACTTAAAATAAGAAACAAAATTGAATGTTGCTTGAATTAAGAAAAGCTCACTTGTTCCATTGGTAGATCATTTGACTTGTTGATCAGTATCTGCTCAATTAAAGCCAAATGTTCTTAATTTAAGTCATTTGAATGTACCTAGACATTGTTTTTTTGCAGTGCTTGGTGTGATCGGTGACTGCGTTTTGTGTTGTCTTCTACAGTTTACGTGGCTGGTTCTGGTCCTGACTGATGTGGTCGGTCCGAAGCCTGTTTATTTTCCATGGTAATTGCACAGAGGAGTGATGAAGTTTGGGAGAAAAGTCTGGAATCGAGCGGAGAAACAGCGAAGAACATGTAAATAAACCAGGAGACCAAATATGAGAGCCTCTGGTTTGAGGTCGAGCGCTCGGGAATAAACAGGGATTTTCTGTAAACAGGAAAACGATGGTGGAGTTTTACCAGTGATCCTGCGCAGCTGATGTAATCCACGTTCACTGGGGGGTGTGATGCTAACTGGAGGCACTGCTCTGTCTCAAGCTCTGTAATTGGAGGTTTGTTATGACTAGTACTGTCAAAAATGTTGTCTTATTAGTGAGTTAATGCAAAACTATTGTAATAGCGTTAATTTTTAATGCCACTGAAATTGCTCTTTGTGACCTAGTGAGCTCACACGTACAACTTCACTATACGAGCCCTGTCAGGTGCGCTGATGTCATTCATATGAGGAAAACATGAAATAAAACCCACTCCAAAAAAAAAAAAGGGTGAATCCACACTTCGATAAGGACTGTAGACAATGACAGAAGTTTTGCAGCCTCTTGTCTCCAGCTGCCATCACTCCTCCACACTGTTGTTATATCCATAAACTCACGGAGGAACACATATCGTAGCGGGACTCATACCTGCCCTGCTATTTAAAAGATATTTTATGCCGCTGGACTTAGGCTACGTTCAGACTGCAGGGCTTAACGCTCAATTCGGATTTTTTTTTGTGAAATGTTTTTGCGAGGTCGTTCACATTTCCAATTAAATGCGACTTAATCTCCAGTGTGAACATTAAATGGCCCAAAAGTGTCCTGCATTTGCACTGGAGTAGAAGTTTACGGAAGTTGTCCAAACATGGACGTGAGCATCGAGCACCTGGAGATTTTAAAGTTTCTCTTGTACCGGAGCCAGAACATGAACAACTTACTTGTTTTAAAGAGGAGACTGAGAAGGAGAAGGACCAGGTTTTTGGTCGTGGTGTTTTGTGAGACAGTGGCAGCGACGTCCGTTGAAAGGAACATGTGGATGTGGAGACGTAGCCGAGAGTGGTGAGTGGCGATGTGCGTCGCTTCAGTGACACGGAGTTCATTAACAATTTTCGTATGACGAGAAGAACGTTTGTGTACATGTGTGAGCTCCTACTTGTGCCACTCTTGCGGGAGGAAATACATCTTCGGCGGCCTATTTCTGTGAGCAAACGCATCGGCGTTGGGCTGTATTGGCTTGCGACAGGTGCTTGTTACCGCACAATAGGCAACCTCTTTAGCATCGTCAAGTCCATCTTGTTGATAATGTGTAGGTCGAATGAATGCGCTTTGGCCGTTCACACTGAAGTCGCATGTCAAAAGATCAGATATGTATCGGTTTTAGGAGCACATATCCAAGTGTCCTGGGTCACATTTGAAAAAATGGGATCTGTGTTGTTCAGACTGACATTAAAACATCAGATACAGGTCACATAGGGGCCAAAAATTTGGATTTGGGTCACTTCAGGTTACGGTGTGTACGTAGACTTATTTTCTCCATTAAAAGTGCTAGCTCTGTTGTAAACGGCATGGTTCAAACGTCCTAGTGTGAGTGTGCCCTCAGTGCAGCAGGTGCTGGAACAGACAAACACAGTCTCACTAAATGGAGATTACTGGACGTCCCTCAGTAATGAAAACAACCTTGGGGTCTTTTCAAGTCTTTTGAACCATATCACTTTTGTTTCTGGTTTTGATATTGTCATATTTGAGTTTTGGGATTTAGACATCGTAATTGTGTGGTTGTTGGATCCTAACAGCGGAAAACGGCTTGAGAAATTTGTTTGCAAACTCCATAAATGCAAAAGGGAATCAGATGTGTGTGACTCAAACCTCTGTTCAAACTGTTTCCCTTCCCAATAGAATTGAAAAATAGTGAAAGGTGAAGGCGATGGGCAGGATTTAAACATAGGAAAGACGAAGAAAAAAAATCATCCCGAGTTTGCAGTGAACATCAATGTGAGGCTCACAGCAGCAGTTATAGAGAGAGAGGAGACGTTTTTTCAATAGAAAGTAAATTGGAGCCAAAGTCGATGGAGGTCACGCTCACTTCCTGTTTGGCTAGTGGGTTAGTTGTTCCATTTATGTATACAGTCCTTGTTTTAAGATAATGTTGAGAGATAAATATTACAACATGGTTAAGAGTTGAAAGTTGAATTTAAATACAGTAATATGTCCCCTTTAAGAATATTTAAAGAGTCCAGCACCTGCTTGTTTCCATGGAGATGTTATTGCTTTTCTTGGAATGTTCCATGGTATGACATTTATCACATCTATTTAGCATTTATTCATTATGAGTGTTTCAATTGCTCAGAAATACAATAATTCTCTTTGTGAATAGGGTTGTCTCTCCACAGATCTGAACTGTAATATATCCTCTAGTTTAATTTCTACTGTGGAACATTCTAGACAAAGTTCAAGTGGATTTTAAAGACAATCCACCTTTAAAATCCACTTTCTTTTGCTGACGTCACTGAAACAAACTTCTGTGTCTGCATGGAGCTGCTCAGACTTTTCATGCTTGTATCTCGGAGGAATTTCTGGATGGAGTCTTGTGTGTCTTTAAAATCGTCACGAGACACGACTCTGTTTGGAGCCCCCAGGACCCGTCACCCAGAGGTGCAGCGTGTGGGAGACAGGTGAAGACTCGAAAGAAAAACAGATACAGATGTGAAAAATGTGTTATGGAGTTAGTTTAAGCAACTTTCTCTCATGTAATAACGTTGATCCCTCATAAGAAAAAAACCTGCCCGGAGAGGTTTTAGATGCCATCCATGCACGTTTGAGTCATTTAGTGATCTCTCTCAGGCCCTATTCAAACACTCATTACAGTTAGCTGTGAGATTCTGTACAAGGCTCCGCCCGTAAGCCTACATCACCCAGACTCCCACACAACAATTCTCCATAAATGCCATATTTTTCGGACTATAAGTTGCACTTTATTTCATGGTTTGTGTGTTTACTGTAACCTTATACTTCAGTGTGACTTATATATTACAATTTTTACAAGGACAACAGCGAGAAGGCGCTCTAGTCTTGTGTGTGAGTATCTGCTGCTCCTGTTCCTCCTGAACCACTGTCACTTCACTCTACTGCACATGTCTCCTGCAGAAAGAGCCTCTGTTCTGTCTGTATCATGTCAGTCGATCACACCATTACTTCCGCACCACTGAACAATTTAACATTAAAGCAGATTTATAAAGACGACTGAGAAGACTGAACACAAATGCCCCCAAAAAGAAAATCATATTTTGCAGATTACAAGCTGCAAGTAGAGAAATCTGCAGCTGAAAACAGTAATCGAGCAGCAGAAAGAAAGTTTGGAGTGAGCGAAAAACTAGTGACAACCTGGAGGGTGCGACATGCAACTTTCCTGGAAGTCACTGGATGGATGGACAAAGTCTGGACTTCAGTGACACTGAAACCATCCTGTCGAGATTCAGAAAGACCGGAATAATTCTAACTGGAACTGATGCTGAGTCTGACGACAGCGACACAGAAGAGGAAGCGGCGCGACGTTTACCTCCAGAGGTCACAGAGTTGTTCAGAAGTGACACCGAGGATGAAGAATTGAATGGATTTAGTGATTTGGAGTGAGATGGAGAGTTTGGTAAACTTGTTCTGTTCTGTTGTTTATGTTATAGTTTATCTGAAGAACTGTTCGTATGTGACGCTGTCTGTTGTTCTCTGTTCTAATGTTATTACTAGAACTGGCCCTTCAAGATGAAATGTCAGTTCCTGGTCTCCGATTTTATAAAATAAATTTCCCCCTAAAAGTGTGACTTATATTCCAGTACGACTACGACTTATATGTTTTTTCCTTCTTCATTGCGCATTTTTTGGCTGGTGCGACTTATACTCCAGAGAAAACTGTACATGGCAACTTGACAAACCTGAGGTGACGTGCAGTAGTTTCATTACACGCTGATTGTGTTGTGATAGAGCTCTGAAGGAGGAGTGACTTAACACAGAGAGCAAAGAGAGGAGGGACTTAAGGAGTCAAAAACAAAAGCAAAACTTATAAAACATGTAAATATGTTGTTTTTGGCAGATATTAAATGCCAAGTGGAAATACAGGAAGTGCTCCACTGTGTTTGTAAACTCCATACACCTTCACTAGAATCATTTGGACGATTTCAGAGCTGGAATTGCCATTTGCTACTGAACTAAAAGTAAAAAGGTTAACTGCTCCTGTTAACTGCTATGAACTGCTGCTTCATGACATCACAAGGTGGGACAGAGCATCCTGAGCTTTGGAGATGTAGACAGACTAATATTAAAGGGTTACTCAAACAAACTGTTGGGCAAGTTACTTTAAAACTGTAATGCGTTATTTATTACTCATTACTATCATTTCAAAGTCATTCGCTATATTACAATTGTAACACTTTAAGTTACTCTCACCAAAATAACTGAGCGAAGATGCTGAACTTTTGTGCCGTGTATGGACTGAACCAGGACTAAACCAGGACTGAACTGAGGACTGAACCAGGACTAAAACGAGGACTGAAACCAGAACTAAACCAGAACTAAACCAGGACTAAACCAGGACTGAACCAGAAGTGAACCAGGACTAAACCAGGACTGAACTGAGGACTGAACCAGGACTAAAACGAGGACTGAACCAGAACTAAACCAGAACTAAACCAGGACTAAACCAGAATGAACCAGGACTAAACCAGGACTGAACTGAGGACTGAACCAGGACTAAAACGAGGACTGAACCAGAACTAAACCAGAACTAAACCAGGACTAAACCAGAACTAACCCAGAACTAAACCAGGACTAAACCAAGACTGAACCAGGACTGAACCAGGACTAAACCAGAACTGAACCAGAACTGAAACAGGACTAAACCAGAACTGAACCAGGTCTAAACCAGATCTAAACCAGGACTAATCTTGGACTAGAACTTGGAAGCGCTTTGCAGACAGGGTTTCCGCAAAGAACGATCGGACATCAGCTGCGGTTCGCCATGTGGAGCGTGTAGTTCTGCGTCGGTCCTTTCGCTCGCGATCACAGTCTACACGGATGCGTCTCCGCCCTTTCACCGCTGCTGATATCACGGTGATTTTAGCGAATTTGTATGAAGAAAAAAACACCACTTCAATCCAGGTTAAAAAAGCATTATAACGCGCGTTACTGACATTTGTACCGAGGAAAATATTCAATTTTTTTGTTCCTGTAATGCCGAACATTACTGCGTTACAGCAAAAAGCAACGTATTACAGTAATTCGTTACTTTTATAACATGACTTAAAGCTCAGAAGAGTCCATTTTGAGTAATATACACTGGAAAAAACAATATCTAGGTAAGTTAAATTGACTTAGATTAAGAACATTTTATTTTATTTGAGTAGATTCAACTTGACAAGTCAAATGATCTACCAATGGAACAAGTGTGCTTTTCTTAATTCAAGCAACGTTTGATTTTGTTTTTTTATTTTAAGTGCAAAAAGTTGTTGTTTTTCTTATTTTAAGTGTAGCAAGATGTATTTTCATATTTTAAGTACAAAAAGTCTTATTCCACTGGCAGATAATTTTACTTGTCGAGTGAAATTTACTCAAATCATGATAAAACCTTCTTAATTCAAGTCATCTTAACTTGCCCAGATTTAGTTGTTTTTGCAGTGTAAAACTATGATACATTTTTACCACAGGAAATACCCAAGAAATAATTAGAAAAAACATGAAAAATATTAGATTTCTTTGCGTCCTTCGCCTGCAGGGATGTGTAAGTGATGTCTTTATGAAAACTACCCGTAACATTCGGAGTGGACCAAAGCCACTGCACAAACACAGCCAGGAAATTTAAAAGCGAGGGCCAAAGGACAGAGGTGAAGGCCTGGGCACCGTCCACAGAGCTGCTCCCACACGCACGTATCACCACGCTGGACCAGACTACGGAGCTGTGGAGAGTGTAGGACTGTGTGGAGGTATCAAAGGTCCTATATTGCGCGAAATTGACACTTGTGAGCTTTTTTGTGTAACTTTTCTGGTTTAAATTGTTCACAGTACGATATTAAACTTGTCTGTCTTGCATTTATTCAACTGCAGGTGTTTAAGTGCTCAAAAATACCTTAAAAAAGACTCTGTTGTTACTGTGAGTGGGGTCGTCTCTCCGCAAATCTTACCTGTAATTTGGTTTGCAAGTCTCCATGGTGATTCTTACGTTTAATGCCATACTGTGGTTATTTAATTTCTCTCCAGCGACTAGGTCAGGAATCAGAATACACTAGACAACTTTCAAGAACCCCAGAAGTTGTAGACCACACGCCGGCCAATCAGGGAAGAGCTGTGAAGCCACGATGTCAAACTCAAGCGCCTGTCTGTGTCCCTTTTGTGGTGCAGCACAACAGTAAACAAAACGTCGAGATGGACGTAGACGAAGACAGACATTCTGTGTTGGCGACGATTCCCGAGATCGAGGATTTAAAGTCGGAACAAAGAGAAGGTTTGGTGAATTTTATCAAGGAGAAAGACGTTATTGCCCTTCTTCTTACGGGATTTGGCACATTACATACGTCACGACCAAACAGCAGCGATTGGTTAAATAAAAAAAGTATCCACCTACCGTCAATCGAACGAATCCCATAGGAAGAAGGGCAATAACGTCTTTCGTCTTGATAAAATTCCCCAAACATTCTCTTTGTTCCAGCTTTAAATCCTCGATCTCTGGAATCGTTACCAACACAGAATGTCTGTCTTCGTCTACATCCATCTCGACGCTTTGTTTACTGTTGTGCTGTACCACAAAAGGAACCCAGACAGGTGCTTGAGTTTGACGTCATGGCTTCAAAGCCAGAACAAAGAGAATGTTTGGGGAATTTTATCAAGGGGAAAGACGTTATTGCCCTTCTTCCTACGGGATTGGGCACATTAGATACATCATGACCAAACAGCAGCGATTGGTTAAATAAAAAAGTATCCACCTACCATCGAGTGAACAAATCCTAATGCTGCGAGGTCACACGGTTTCCACAAAGTAAAACCGGCTGATAAATTAAGCTAATACTTTGGAACTGTGCTCTTTAAATCTATTTAGTATTTTTTCTTGAAATTTAAGTCATTCTAAAGACACAGGATTTTTTTGGTCTTAAACGATGCTTAAATGTGAAAGATTTTAAAACTCCGATGACAAAACCTGCCAATACCATAGTGTGGAACATTCCAGGCACATCTCCACGGACACAAGCAGATAGACAGACCCTCCAAAACACAGGTTATATAGCTCACATTTAAACCATGTTATAATTTTCTAAGCATTTTTGAGCTCTTAAACTACCTGCAATAAGGAATGTAACAATAACCAAAATATCGTGATATCGTAACGTCAGAAGTTTCACAATAATATCGAGAGCTTTCACAATATATTATAAGTTCCTTTGCTTAAATACAATGTTCTTCAGTTTTAGTAGAACAGCTAATAAACATTGGGAACTACGTGTCCCATGATTCATTTCAGCACAGGCAACATGACAAAATGTATTTTTTACTTGAATTCTTGGGATTCTGACAGAAATACTTCGCACCAAAATCTTGTCAAGGTATTTTAAAAGTAAAAAAGTGTACTATCTAGAATTATATTTGCCACAATAAATATCGTACCGTGAGATATCGTACAGGGATTTGGATATCGTTATGAATAATGTAAGGCTGTTTAATAACTCGTAAACCCATTTGCATAAGAGTTTAATACCTCAATTCCATGAAAATCTTCCATCTTCGTCAGAAAAGTAAATTCACAGTAGAGATCTTCTGCCAGACGTCCAAAAGACTCAAGAGGGAAAAGGTACGCGTACAGTTTGAGTCAGACTCGCTTGTTTCTAGTCAATACGGCTTTGTTTGCGTTGGGGACGGTCCATAACTCCTCTCGTATCCTCTGTGGTCAGTCTGAAAAAAAAAGTAAAGGTTGAATAGTTGGCGACGGGTGTGGAACTCTCATGGATGAGCGGAGTCCCTTCTAACAAACCCCGGTCTGCTCCATGTTCGCAATTCTTTTTTTTCTCTTTTTCTGGCTTGTCATCGTTTTTCATTTTTATTTTTTGTACAAATTTTATTAATTCATTTTTTGCATGCCGGCTTCCAGTGTGAAAACAAACATTGGTTGTATTAGTTTAAGTTACAGCCTTTCACATCCACTCACCCACGCACATCTCGGTCCAATGTGCACAGGAGGTGGAGCTGGAGGTGGAGATGGATCTGGAGATGGAGCGGGCTGGCAGAGGAGCACGTAGGCCGCGTCTCATCTCTCATTCCTCTCTTCCTTATCCTCGATTCCTCTCCTCGATCCTCCATTTTTGAGCCGTCAATCAAACGTCGTATTAAGTGGTGTCCCAAAGGAAACGACGGAAGGGAGGAGGGAACTTCAGGAGCAAGATATCAGATAAAATAATCAAACTTTATTGGTTTATAGCTTCTCTCCTCGCTTTGTCTCCTCTGTGGGTGGGACTTCCTCGCACATTTAAAGCAGAATGGAGGAGAAGGAAGCGAGGAAAGTGAAATGAAATGCATCCGTAGGTTAACTAACGATCAGTCAGAGATGGTTCTTTTTTACTGACGGTTGGCCAACAAAAGGTGCATTACCGACAGGAACTGATGAGGAGTGTGAACGCTCCCGGGCTCGATTCACGCTTACGTCACAAAACCGGAAGACGTTTGGAAACATGGCGATGATGACTTCCTTTGGGCTCTGTTGCTGATAGTACCTCTGACGAAATCTGGTTTTCTTCATCTAGATGTTATTGTATTTTTTTATTTCCTTTTATAAATTGCCTATTCATTTGTGTATTACAACTTGTTTAACTTAACAATAATTTTTTTAAAAAGATGTCATTGTAGGTATGTTCCGGTATGTTCGGCAGATCAACTCTTTGGTTACTTTTGTCTCATTAATATTCACAAATGCACAGAGGATGATCACAAACAGTCACTGGTTTGTACATGTATTTTGATACCTGCAAATGTAAAGTTTGTATTTGTAACTTGTATTTTGGTCTTAACAAATAGATGTGTATTTGTAAAAGTATCTATCTGTAAAACTGAAAAAGTAACCCCATAATCAACCAGCTGCCTGTAAGTGATACTGAAGATGTGATTAGAATAACATCCTCCATGGAGAGCTTTGGCAGGTTGTTGCAGGTTGCAGAATCCATGGTTTTATCCATCCGTCCATCCATTTTCTTCCGTTCTCTTCTGGGTCACGGGGGCTGCAGTCTAAGCAGGGACCCCCAGACTTCCTCAACCCAGACAATTAATCCAGCTCCTCCGAGGGGACCCCAAGGCGTTCCCAGGCCAGCCAAGAGACATAGTCCCTCCAGCGTCTCCTGCATCTTCCTCAGGGCAGAACACTTCCCAAGGGAGGCACCCACGAGGCAACCAAAACAGATGCCCGAGCCACCTCAGCTGCTTCTCTCACTGTAGAGGAACAGTGGCTCTACTCTGAGCTCCTCCTGTGTGACTGAGCTCCTCACCCTACCTCCAAGGGAGCTCCCAGGAAACCAATTTCGGCCGCTTGTATCCGCGATCTTGTCATGGTTTAGCTGTCCATAGTTTTATCACATGCCCATTGTCGGTAACTACACCGGAAGTCACCATCCACATGTTTATGCGTGAATAGAACCTATTCCAAAAAATTGAATCAAATAAGTAAATAACAGGTAGAGATGGTGAGCAGATGAAACACAGGTGTGCAAGCGGCCCAGGAGCACGAGCCAAGGTCACGTCCAGCCAGTTCCAAAAAAGGTAAGTGAGGTTTGTGTGCAGGGAGGGATATCAGGGGCCACTTCTCATTTCTCTTTCCTCGCGTCTTTCTCCTTGATTCCTCTTGTTGATTCTGCAAAAAATGGGTGAGGAAGTCCCGCCCAGAGAGGAAACGCAGCGAGGAGAGAGGATATAAACTCCTCACTAAGACCAATAATAATCAGATTATTTTATCTGATGTCTGTTCCTGAAGCGTCCCTCGTGTTTACTCTTTCCTTCTGTGGTTTTCTTTGGGACATCATTTAATACGACATGTTTGATTGACGGCTGAAAAATGGAGGATGGAGGAGAGGAATCAAGGAGAAAGAAGCGACCAAAGAGAATTCAGATGCTATTTTATCATAGCAGAAAAAAACTCCAGCATTGCCAATATTGTCTTTCCGAGTTACAGTTGCAACATTTTGGGCATCTGTCCATAACATTCTGACTGACTGTACTGTAGACTTATTGTGTAGATGTAGATGTATTGTGTAAAGGTATTTTGTTCGAACTAATGACATTTGTTTTATATTTTAGAGGATAATACTGTTTATACTCTAGTCAGTGAGAATTCCAGTGTCTAACTGTCGAGCGTTAATACTGCTAGTAGAAGTATTTCCGGCAACAGTCAAATCACTGTTCTGTATCATCAGCTGCTAGAGCGTCTTACAGAGTCTTACAAAGCACATTTTTAGGCACTTTGACAATTTTAACTAATTAAAAGGTTCACATTGTAAAAGTTCAAAAGAGTCCTTACAAAATCCAACCTTTATGAAAGCTGTCGATGTCCTGTCAGCTCAACACAAACATTTTGATTTCATAAAAAAAAAAAAAAAAAAACAAAAAACAAACATTGCGCTCTAAGGGACAATTCTTTCTGTACCAGAGCTCCTGAGACGTTGGAGCGGCCAACAATCGATTTTGCCTGCGGACAGAGGGGAAGTGGCTTATCCAGTTCTTATTATAGATACATGGTAGAATTTAGGGACTAGCTCAACGTAAAACAGTGAAATAATAGTGATATTTGAGACATTTCCAGACAGTGGATAAGCTTTTCAGATTCATGGGTGAGACGTTTCAGTTTGTGGTCCTTATTGTTTAATGCTTACTGAACTTGATAAGTGTGTATTTTCAAGGATACGGGTGACAGTGGATTTGAGCATTTATAGAAGATAATGTTGAATTAGTTTTAAATGTTTAGTGATGAATTGGACTGTGGTTATTTTAAGGAGTCACTGTTATGGATGAAATGATGTTTAATTAAGTTGTGTCTTGGACTCGAGTCAGACTTGAGTCACTATTTTTAGGACTTAAAATGGATTAAGACTTGGGACTCAGCTTGGACTTGAAGGTCAGTGACTTGGGACATGATTTGGACTTTTAGCCTGTGACTTGAAAAGACTCGATGCTTCTCCTAAAAAAATATGTTTTTAGAAAATACTTTTCTCTTTACAGTTGATAAATGCGGTACTGTGATATAGTGTCCTCAAATGTACTACAGTAATGCACAGTATTATACAGTAATATGCAGTACAATACAGTAAAACAGAGGAAACTACATAGAACAACATGACAAAATAACTGTTACTTAGCACTTTTAAATCTGAATTCATTCTATTCTGACCTTAATGATTCACACTAAGTCATCTGCATTGAACTTCAAGTCATTTCAAGTCTTTAAACCAAAATACCAAAATATAGCTTAGATATTTAAATATGAGTATATATCTAAGAGTTGTAGAAAGGCTCATTTTTCCTTTTTAAATGTCTTGACAAGAGTGTAAATTATTACGGTCAGAAACAAAAGAGTTAAGGTTTAAGAGTGCTTAAAAACAAGTCACAGGCCTCAAGTACAAGTCAAGTCCCAAGTCACTGAGCTTCAAGTTCAAGTCGAGTCCCAAGTCTTAGTCCATTTTATCAAGTCAAGTCTCAATTCCTAAAAATAGTGACTCAAGTCTGACTCGAGTCCAAGTCACGACTTGGAAGTCCTCAACTCCGCCCGCTCCAGACGGAGGGGTATGAGCAATTTCCCAGAATGCCTTGCGAATCACTGGCAAGATGGCTGCTACCACAACCACAAAGACCAAAGAAGTTCACAAATTGTAGACGACATGTTGGATTTCTGGCAAAAGCTCGTCGCGTCTGCTTACGTAAAAGCTGGTGAAGACTACTGATGATGTGATTGCTGAAGGGGTGTCCCAATTCGTAGGGGTTTACGTTCAACCCCTTCCCCTTGTTGCTTAGTTTCATGGGGTAGGGGTAGAAATTAGAAATGGGATTGGCCCAAAAACCAGACCAAATTACAGGTCAGATCTGCAGAGAGGCGACCCCGCTCTCACTCAGAATACCTGTTTTTCTAGGTATTTTTGAGCTATAAAACCACCTATAATTGAATACATGTAAGGTAGAGATGTTTAATGTCATACTGTGGAACATTCCAGGCAAAGCAATGACATCTCCATAGAAACAAACAGGTGACAGACCCCCGACCAAAAAGCTACACAGTGCACCTTTTAAATTAAAGAAAACAAATTAACTCCTCTTGTATCCTCTCTGCGGTCATTCCGAAAAAAAAAGTAAAGGTTGAAGAGTTGGCGTCGGGTGTGGAACTCTCATGCATCAGCGGAGTCTGCTCTAACAAACTCTGGTCAGCTCCATGTTCAGCTCAAGGGCCATTAAACCCAATGAGCGCACACTTCTCTGAGGAAGGAACACAACACAAAGACTTTTACATGAAAAGTACAGTGAGCCGAGCGGGGCTTTGAATACCGGCTTTGTGGAGTTATAATGGGGCGTAGAAAAGTGCCCAGGTCTTATGGGTCTTATGACATTTAAATTTACAGCTAAGTGTACAAATAGTAATCATGGAGGTTTGAATGGGGTTCACTCTGAGCTGTGCGGGGTCAGATATTGGAAAATATTAGTTCTGCTTAAGTCTCCCTTAGGTCTACAGTGGGTTAGTGCAGTATTTAAAGGGCCTATATTATGAAAAATGGGCTCTTGTGAGCTCTAAGTCGTGTTATAATGCTGTTACCTCTTCAAAAACACACCTGGAATTCTGGTTTGTTTCATTCACACATGCTTGACTTATTGTCTGTCTACATCTCAAAAACTCTAAACGCTCTGTTCCACCTTGCGATGTCATGAAGCGGTACGTAACCCGCATCTGAGACACTTTTATTGTTGCAGGTCAATTTGGCATTACTGATCTCCCCCACTTCCTTTAAGTTGCGGGGTCACCATGTCACTTCCTCATCCTCTGCTCCGCTGTGGCCGTGGCGCGTTCCGGGCGTCGGCAAACAATTTCAATAAACTTTTAAACTACGAATCCTACAACATCCACTTTTAGAGCCTCCATACACATTCATACAAACCGGGCCGTGTTTGGAGAGAAGATCACAACCCGAAATTCAAAGGTCAGGTTTTTTTTTTTTTTCCTGGACTGATTGAACTCCAGCTTCGCAGAAATTTTCAACTCAACTTGAAACCGATTGATGGCGATCTTACCCAGAACCTGAACTTAGACTGACCAAATAACTGGACTGTTTTTTATTTTCTATTTTGGTTTTGTTGTTGTTGTGTTCTGTAAAAATTTCTTTTCAATATACTTCACCCAAACTTCAAATTCCTGTCTGTCTCTTCATTCACACTCAGGCTCCTAAAAGGACAATCTTCTGATGCAGCCTTTGTGGCCGTAGTCTGCCCCTAGCCCTAACAAATTTCATTACAGGTAGTTTTCAAGTTGACTTTTAACAGCTCCTTTTACCTTTTAGTTCAGTAGAAATGGACAATTCCAGCGCTGAAATGATCCAAATGATTCTAGTGAAGGCGAATGGAGTTTGGAAACACAGTGGAGCACTTCCTGTATCATTACTTCAGTGGCCACGTTTACATGATGTTTTTTAATTCCGAGTTAATTGTTCTGAATTAAGTAGTTCTGAATTAAAATATTCTCCTTCGAGTCTACATGGAAATAATAATTCAGAATTAAGGTTTACATGGAAAATACGTTAAATCGTCTTTACTTAATGCCGCTCAACGTCTCACGGTTGGAGAAGGGTTCTGATTGGACAGAGACACCAACGTATTTACGTCGACCGGAAGAAAACACACACTTCAGCTGCTACCAGCTTTTCTGTCATCTCAGTTTGTCATTACAACACGGACACAAAAACCATCCAAACCTTTTCCACAGTCGTTCCGATGATAAAGAAGCAGCAGCTGGAGAATCTGTGTATCATTCGTTCATTCGTTTTTCAATATAAAACCAAAAATAAGAAAACAAAAGAACAACTGTTTTCTTAATTATTTGTCCCCTAAACCAAAAGGAAAAAAATGGATAACAATTTGAAGCCAGGACTGGTGGAGCCGGATCGTCTGAATCGCGTCAGAAGTTCAATCCAACGAGCATGAACTGAATGACCAGAAAAAAATGTTTACATGATCGAGGAATACATTAATTTGGCTTTAAACTCAGAATAAACAACACCACTTACTTTGGAATTAAGTTTAAAGGGCCCATCTCATGCAAAATCAACTTTTCAGAGCTTTCTGCCTTCTAAGAGTGATGTGTGGGCCTTTTATATGTCGCCGAAGTGTTTTTTAGATTGGTTCAGCGTTTTTGTTTTTTTTTAAGAAACTGTGGCGAATTTCTGCTGCCCTCCCACGTGACAATGAACTAAAGCTGCTACAACGATGATGCGGCAGCTACACCTATGACACATTTGACGTAACAGAAAGCGCCCTCCCCCGCGCTACCACCTCCTCCAGTGTACTAATAATAAGTTGATCTACTAGTGTATTAATACTTTACTAATCAATAATGTTCAGTTGATGTGGACGCGGTGCTTGAGCTTCGTGCACCTCAAAGTCCTCGTCCGATTCTGGGTCCAACACATGCGGCTGAACATGCTGTATCTTCATGATGAATAAAAGTTTATTCCTACCACTATCAGGACCTGTCTCCCCCTCCCTCCCTGAGATGGGCGGAGGAAGGGCGGCTCACTCGTCGCCTACGTCACGTTTGGAGGGCGGAGCCTGTGCTTTCTCAGGACGGGCGGGGGGAGGAGCAATATTCGGCCTTTCATAGTTCCTGGTCTGTGACTTTCTCCAAGAAATCAGTAAGATTTCATAACTATTGTGTAATGGATGTTCCAAAACCCAAATTGTGCTTGTTTATGTGCAGAAGATACAATGTGAAAAGAGTTATTTTGCATGAGATGGGCCCTTTAAATCCGAATAATCATTTTTATTAGGAATTAAGTGTTTACAGTGAATTTTTTTAAAGCGGAATTAATTTTTATTCAGAATTAAATTATTTTATTCGTAATCAAAGCTCTTATGTAAACATTGGCAAATGACATCACAAGGTGGAACAGAGTGTTTTCTGTTTGAGAGAAGAACTCAGCCTAAATCTGCAGGGTTTGTGTGTTAAACATGTGTGAATGAAACAAAACACAACTCCAGATCTGTTTGTGATGAGGAAACAAGATTATAACACAGATCAGAAAACAATGTAATATGGGCCCTTTAAATGATAAGAGAAAGATGCACTATGTAACTTTCTAAATGGAGGTCTGTCATCAGATTGTTCCAGCTTTGAACGATGAGATAAAATAATAAAATGCATCCCAAACAACCAATAAACATCTGCATCTTTATTTCGTCAGAGCAGAAAAACTCCAAACATTGCCAACATTGTCTTTCCAAGTTACCATTGCAACATTTAGGGCATCTGGCATAAAAGCATGAGTTATGAGTTCACGAGAGCCCAGTTTTCCCAGAGAAGTTCATTGACTTGTGAATAAGAGCCTCTGAGGGAGAGTCAGGCCGGTCACATGACTCAAAATGGCCGCTCCAACATGGAAAGAACATTTAAGGCAAAGGGCAGATGTCGGAAACAGCCTTTGTGCAGCCAAAAAGAAAAACGAAAAAGTGAAGTGAATGGGGTTTTGTCACATATTTAGAACACTGATTCCCGGGGGCCTTTTTAGCGGTCGTATGAACAGTCTGTTATTAATTGTTGATGTGGATGCTAAGATAACTAAGCTTATCGAGCCGTGCATTAAGTGTAAAAACAATATGACTGCAGGAGGAGTTCAGTGATGGTTTAAAGTTTGTTTTTTTGCTTTCTATCATGTTATATAGTTGTTCTTTCATCAAAAACACACCGTCATCTATGCATGTTTAAGTAATTTAGCGATCTCTCCCGGGCCATATTGAAACCATTCTTAAGGCCAGCTGGAAGATTCTGTACAAGGCTCCGCCCACAAGCCTACATCACCCATGCTCCCACAGCGGTTTATGAAAGTGATGTGTGTGTGTGTGAGTGATGGTGGTGGTCGGAGGGGCCGATGGCGCCGATTGGCATGGCAGCCGCGCTTCAGTCAGTCTGTCCCAGGGCAGCTGTGGCTACAATAGTAGTGACAAAGTAAAAGTAAATATAAATAAAAACTTAATTACTTACCAGAATTCTCCATAAATACACAAAAGCATGATGCAAAACTGTACATGGCAGCTTAACAAACCTGAAGTTAAACATTTAAACTTAAAAAGAAGTTTAAATGTTTAACTCTGGACAGATACATGATTTATAAGACTTAGGCTACGTTCAGACTGCAGGGCTTAACGCTCATTTTGGATTTTTTTTGTGAAATCGAAAAAGTCATGGAAAAGTTCTGAAGTTTTGTCAGTGAAAAAGAGTGGGCACCATAATATTTGAAAATTCAGAGTAAACAAATTTGGATTAATGGATGTATTTAAAAAAAAAATAAAAAATCATGAATGACCCAAAACACAACCCCTGTTTTTTGAGGAGACGAAAACATTATAACATGGCTTAAAGCTCAGAAAAGTCAGAAAAGTCTGTTTTTCTTAACGTGTCTTTTAGTGTTGCCATGATACTAGAATTTCAAATAAAAGTTTGATACTAAGGAATAGACTGGATACTCAATACTGATTCTGATACCACAATGGTAATTAAAAAGCACTCTTTCTTTAGACTTGGAGTCTCCAGTCTTTTTCCTCCGGTGAGTTACCTTTACAAAATTGAAATACCAGAGAGCTACTCATTTTAGTGGTTGCAAGAAATTGAGGTAAATATAATAGCCACACCCAACGTTAGATGGGGAAGTTAGATGCATATTAAACATAAATCCTTATCCATTTATTAGTGCATAAAGTCAGGCATCAAAATTATACATTTACAATAGTAATTCAATAAGTTTGATGTATTCAGCACAATGCGTATAATCCAGAGATCTCTTGGCGAGCTGCGTAGAAGGGGGTGGTATCTTGGTAGCTCCCAAGCTACAGGTTGGAGTCTCCTTCTTTAAACAATAGAATCTCAACATTAAATGGTGTAAATGGTAAAAACAGCACAGGAGAAGTCTGGATTTTCTATGACACAACTGAACTGGCAAAATGTGAACAGAGCATTTTGGAGAAGACGATTTGAATTAATGGATGAATGAAACAAGCGTGAATGACACAAAACACAACAAAATTTCTAATTTGATTTCGATACTAAGGAACAGACTCGATCCTCAGTACCGATTCTGAGGCTATGATGATAATAAAAACACTCTTTCTTTAGACCCAGTGTCTCCAGCCTTTTTCCTCCAGTGAGTTACCTTTACAAAAATGAAATGTCAGAGAGCTGCTCATTTTAGTGGTTGTAAGAAATTAAATATAATAGCCACACCCAACCTTTGACAGGGAAGTTAGATGCACATGAAACATTAGTTTCATATGCATTAGTATTAGTGCACAAATTTAGGCATCAAACTCACACATTTACAATAGTAATTCAACAGGTTTTATGTATTCAGCACAATACGAGCTACAAGTTGAAGACCTTTGCTTTAGACACTAGAATTGATTGTCAATATTAAATGGCGTAAAAGGTAAAAAAATAAAATAAAAAAAATGCCCAGAAGATGCTTTAATTTTTTTCTATGATGCAACTAAACTGGCAAAATGTAAATAGAGCATTTCGGAGGCTTATTTTGGATTAATGGAAGACATCAAAATTCCTAACTTGATTTCGATACTAAAGAATAGACTCGATCCTCAATACTGATTCTGATACCACAATGATAATAAAAAAAAAAACAACAAAAAAAACTCTCTTTAGACAATAGAAGTAAATGGTCATACTTTCTTTTCTATTTCCATGTGGGCTTATATGTGTGTAATCCCTCAGTGGTCCAGGTAGGTTCCATAGGTTCCTTTTTTAGTATCGACACCGGCGAAAAGTGAGTACCTTGTTTTGATACCAGTTTTAGTATCTGACTTTCGATACTTTTCAAATGAAGAATGTCTAAGGTTTTGGTATCATCCAGTTTTATAATGTGTCCTGAAGCTAATGCTATATAAACAAGTCCATTCTTTCTTCTGTGTCTGTTTTCAATGGCCATAAAAGTCCAATTATTCAATCACAGCTCGTGCCATAAAGTCTTTTAATAGTTGTTTGGTGTAACTTAATTCAGTGACCACATGCAGGCATCCCTTTTATATCGCGTCTGTGAATTATTTTCCAAGTCCCGAAGCGATTCTGAGCAAAAAATGTTGATGATTTTGTGGTTTCGCCTTGCAAAATAAAGACTCTGGGTTAATTTTCACATGAAATTCCATGCCATAAAATGTGTTATGTTCTGAAAGTCTCCATTTCCTGTTTGGACGTTCACATGCAGGTGGGGAGCTGTTGTTTACTATTTCACATTCAAAGGTGAACTATGGAACTTCTTTCAGGAGGGTCCTGCCTGCCTGTTTCCATGGAGATGTTATTAAAGTGGGGGTATTATGCAAAATCAAGTTTTTGAGCTTTCTACCATGAAAAGTATACAATTTGAAGAAATGAAATGATTGTGATCTCTTCTCTGGCCTTGACTCCAAATCCATCTCCCGCCACCAACTGGTTCAGAACACAGCAGCTTGGATCCTCACTGGTTTTAAAAGATATCAGAAAATTCCCCTGGTGCTAGCTTTCAAATTGATTTTGTGATTTTACAGATCACGTTTAAAGCTCGTTTAGGTCTTGCACCAAGTTACATTTCAGAACTTTTAATGTGGTACGAGCCCTCCCACAGCCTTAGATCCTAAGAGAGGTCGCTTTGGCTGTTCCTCTTTAGCCTTAGATCCTCAAGCAGGTCCCTGTGGCTGTTCCTCTTCTGCCTTAGATCCTCGAGCAGGTCCCTGTGGTTGTTCTTCTTCAGCCTTAGATCCTCGAGCAGGTCCCTGTGGCTGTTCCTCTTCAGCCTTAGATCCTCAAGCAGGTCCCTGTGGCTGTTCCTCTTCAGCCTTAGATCCTCAAGGCAAGTCCGGGCGCCTCGGCTTTGGAATGACCTGCTTGAGGAGATAAGGCCATCCATCAGTATCATCTTTTAAATCACTTCTTTAAACCCATTTGTATTGCTTGGCCTTCCTTTAATTTTATTTTAGTCCTTATTTATGTTTATTCTATTACATTAACTTACTTATTATGATTCAGTTAATAGTTTGCATCATTGTCTGTTTTTGTATGTCTTCTGTAGGCCATTTTTATTGTTCTTTGCTGCTTGTACCGCACTTCGTAAACTACCCCATCTCTAAAGTGACATTTTGGGGAGTGGAAAGTCAACTGAATGATTCCATGAAAAGTTTAAAACAAAAAAAGTTAAACAACACTTTGAAACAGTCTCCACAGATAGATGCATTTTTTGCTTTACTGTGGAACATTATAGGCAGGAACAAAGTTTCCATGGAAGCTCACAATAAGGGTGCATGTTTTTTTGCCAGTCTCTCTAAATTGAATTCTTCACATTATCTTTTTTCATCTTATTATTGTGATATTAGAGACAGTACAAACAGAGACTTTAGACTTGACGGAATAGAGAGTGCATACATCAAGGTTTGAAGGGGTGACAGACAGTAAGAATGGCTCAACAAGTAATTCAATAAGTTTTATGTATTCAGCACAATGCGTGTACTTCAGAAAACTCTTGGCGAGCTGCTTGGAAGGGGGTGGTATCTTGGTAGCTCCCAAGCTACAGGTTGGAGTCTCCTTCTTTAAACAATAGAATGTGACTCTCAACATTAAATGGTGTAAATGGTAAAAACAGCACAGGAGAAGTCTGGATTTTCTATGACACAATTGAACTGGCAAAATGTGAACAGAGTATTTCGGAGAAGACAATTTTGAATTAATGGATGAATGATTTTAAAGTTCTTTTACTGGTTTTTAAATGTCTTAATGGTCTTGAGCCTTCTTATCTTTCAGAAATGCTTTTACCTTACGAACCCTCGTGGACCCTGCGCTCCTCCAGGCAGCAGACTCCTGGTCATTCCCAAAGTCAGGACACACACTCACGAAGAGGCGTCTTTCCAATACTACGGCCCCCGTTTATGGAACTGCAGCCGGAGGAGCTCAGGGCTGCAGAGAACATTCATGTTTTTAAGAGCAGGCTCAAGACCCACCTTTTTAGTTTAGCTTTTGAGTGAAATCTTATACTTTTACTTGTTTCTAGTGTACACATTTTATTATATTTATTTATTTTAGGCATATTTTTAGGATTTCCAGTGTTTCCTCTGTAGGAGCCTCTGCATCAGGAGCAGAGGTCGGCTGTGGCCGCTGGGTCTGTCCTGTGGGCTCCTGGTGGAGGGTTGGTGTCTGGGCTTCATCTCTCCCCTGGCTCCTGTGGTGGTTCCTGGTGGTGGTGGACGTCTCTCTGCTCCTGGTGTAGACGTCTCCTCTGATGGTGCTTTCTCAACTGGTTCACCTGTATTCAGCCTCACATCTTACTATGTGTCATTTTATGTATTTTACCGTGTTTGTGTGTGTGTGTGTGTGTGTGTGTGTGGGTATTGGGTGGGTGGATGGAAATATGGGATTGTTTTTAATCACTATAAAGCACTTTGTGTTACAGTTTTGTATGAAAAGCGCTTTATAAATAAAGTTTGATTTGACTTGATTTGAATGAAACAAGCGTGAATGACACAAAACACAACAAAATTTGTAACTTGATTTCGATACTAATGAGCAGATTCGATCCTCTGTGCCGATTCTGAGGCCACGATGATCATAAAAAACACTCTTTTTTTAGACCCAGGGTCTCCAGCCTTTTTCCTCCAGTGAGTTACCTTTACAAAACTGAAATGGAAGAATGACTCTTATATGGGAGGGCAAGAGTGTGTGTATGTGTGTGTGTGTATGAGTATGAGTAGGTAAGTAACTGGTTCTCTCTTTTTATTTTTTTGCTCCTTTTCTTTCCCCGTTTCTTCACATTATCAATCTGAACGTCTCACAAAAAAGAAAGAGCTCACAAAAAACATGGAGCATTATGACGACTCTTTGAATTTGACTGGTCGAAGCATCGGCAGAACAAGCAGAAAATCGGACTTGATTTAAATCCTGACGAGAGAAAAGCACAAACATCTTCTCAGGTCTTCATTCTGCACGACTTTCACAAACTAAATACTGCAGAACTGACGCTAAAACAGACTGAAGTACGTCTGTCTGCGCCGTCATGTTTGTTTTGGTTTGTCTGAGAGCTTCACTTTGGCTCCGCCCAGACCTTGACCCTGCACTGTGATTGGTCGCCCTTCACCTGTCGGACTCTATTGTACCAGCGGGCACCAAGATGGATTCTTGAGTTTGTGAACCTACAAATATCAGGAGAATCCATCTTACTGTGCAGGGTTGATAAACACATCCAAAATGAAAAAAGAAGCCTTTATATTTTATCTACTTTTTGGCATAAACAAAAAAGTTACATATTGGAACTTTAATTATTTAGTACTATATTAGCACTTTTTTTTAAAAACTCATTCTGGTATATTATTAGTAGTATTTGTACTTTTACTTAAGTACATGTTTAACCCCCTCCTCTGTGCTCATGTTGTTTGGGTTCAGCCTCAGTTCACCGGCTCCTCGTAAGACGCTAAATGGCCTCCTAAAAGCTATTCAAAACATTCCACCAGATGCCCTCCCATCGCTAAAACAAATCATTAGCATCGGGCCTAAACCTCGTATGACTCCGGAGCGAGCGCTTTTGAGGAAATGAGAAAAACGGGGCTTATTTTGATTTGGCGCCGTTGCATTTTTTGCATTTCTGACGCGGAGCAGGAGAGGTCACAGGCTCAGACTCGTGCACGGGATTTGTAAAGTCTTTCAATGTTTATTCAAGATTTATTGGGGGAATACAGAGGTTAAACGTGCTATAAAATTTGACTAGTGTTATAAAAGCATTGGTATTAGGCCTATTCTAAAATGTGTAAAAAAGCTGCTTAAAGGGCCCGTATTACTCTATGTTCTGATCTATGTTCTAATGTTTTCTCATCACAAACAGACATGGAGTTGTGTTTTGTTTCATTTCACACATGTTTAACACACAAACCTGCATATTTCCTAAATAGGAGGGTGTTTTTAAACTCCACGCACCTTCACTAGAATCATTTGGATGATTTTAGCTTTGGAATCTCTACTGAACTAAAGGTAAAAGCAGCTGTGAACTTGAAAACTACCGGGTCATGACATCACAAGGTGGAACAGAGCATTTTGAGGTTTTGAGATGTAGACAAATTAATAATAAAGGGTTACTCAACCATGTGTGAACGAAGTAAAATGCAATTCCAGGTATGTTTTTGATGAAGTAACTACATTTGAACATGGCTTAAAGCTCACAAGTTAGTTTTGTGTAGTATAGGACCTTTAAAGGGACAATTTGGACTTTTAGACATTTCCTAGGGCCTCATTTCCTAGTGAGCCAGAGTACTGTAGATATGTGGAGACACTTTTTGAAATATTCCATACAGTCCTTGTATTTAGAGAGGTTGTTGATGCTAGGCTAGTGCATGTCTATGGCCATAGTTAGCCTGCCACTAAAAACAGTTTCACCCACTCCACAAAACACCCGAAACAAATCTATTATTATGTCAGACTGTCAATGTAAATGTCTGTGTTGATAGTTTTGTTTCAAACATTATTCTAACTTTGCATCGCATGAATCGTCATATGTTGAGGGACGACTGGCATGGCAGCCGCGCTTCTGTCAGTCTGCCCCAGGGCAGCTGTGGCTACAACAGTAGCTTACCATCACCTGGTATAGAGTGAATGTATGCATAATGAATGTAATGCTCTGTAAAGCGTCTTTGTGACAAAAAAAAAAAAAGTCTGTGAAAAGCGCTATATAAATAAAGACTTACTTAATTACTTACTATTTTCTCATATATCAGTGCGCCGCTGCCAAGCTTTCTATCAGCAAGTACAACTCGCTGCTGCTCAGACATAAATCCTTCAAATGCAACGTTGGTTTTCCCTCTAAAATTATTTTATCAACACAAACATTCACATTCATTTGCTTCAGGTGTTTTGTGGAGTGGGTAAGACTGTTTTTAGTGGCAGGCTAACTATGGCCATTGACATGCACTAGCCTAGCATCAACAACCTCTCTAAATACACTGTCCCGTTATTTAAAGCTACAAGATGTAACTTTTTTTTTTTTGATCAGGTGTTTGCCACCTGCTTGTCTCCATAGTTTTGTAAGGTCCTATATTACACAAAATTGACTCTTGTGAACTTCAAGGCATGTGATAATGTTGTTACTTCCTCAAAAACAGACCTGGAGTTGTGTTTTGTTTCATTCACACATGTTTGAGTAACTTTAATATTAGTCTGTCTACATCCTCAAAGCTCAAAATGCTCTGTTCTATCTTGTGATGTCATGAAGTGGTAGTCTGCAAGTTAACATTTACGATTTACCTTTAGTTCAGTAGAGATTCCAGGGCTTAAATTATCCAATTAATTCTAATAAAGGTGTATGGAATTTGAAGACACAGTGGCGCACATTTGCCTGTTTTAAGTCGACAAACTGGTAACATGACCTTTGAACTCCCTGTAGCCAGAGTCCAGTGTCGAGTTCAGGTCATTCGGTTCAGGTTAAGGTCACAATGGGGTCAAAGTTCAAAGGTAAAGCAGTTTAGTGTGGAGGTCACGGAAAGTCCACCAGGAAATCTATGCCGAAGTGTGGCTCTGATACTGCTAACGTTAGACTTATGTATTTATGTATTTTTGTCTTTCACTCAATTTAAAGAGCGGTATTTTATTTCTACGGGGTATTAACTGTTTTGGACATTTTAAATCTCAATATTGATCTAAAACGACTTAATAGAAGAAACAAGTGCGTTGACTTCTGGGTATATCGTCAAAATGGAATGGAATGAAATGAAACGATTAAAGATTGCTTAAACATGCACGATTTGCTCCAAATACAACTTTGGGAAACAACTGTAACATGGTGAAAAGCTCTGAAAAGGCAGTGTGGGTGAGGGTGGGTGAGGGTGGGTGACAGGGGGTCTGTGGCGGTGCATGGGAACCCCGCTGTAAAGAGGCGTTGTGGGGGCAGTAAACGGGGTAAGGGGCGCTCTGGGAGTTCACTCGCAGGAACAGAGGAGCTCAGGAGGCTACAGCAGCGCAGGTCAACAGAGGAACCAGAGCGGAGAGGGACCTGAACCAACACAGATCTATGTTGGAGAATGTGATGTGAGATAGAGGGCGGTCACATACTAAAGAACAGACTCAGTGCTCAATAATGATCCCAGAACCACAATTACAATTAAAACACTTTTTTTAGATGATAGAATTTCATTTTCAATATTAAAACATAGTATTACAACTGCTCTTACGTCTGTGTAATCCCAGTTACTCAAAATTGATTAATTACATGACTATTACAACTCATACCTAACTCTATGCACTAATAACTGGATAATGGTTTACTGCATTGTTGGGACTATAAGTCGCTCCGCAGTATAAGTCACACCACCCAAAAAACGCATAATGAAGAAGAAGAAAATACCGATATTTCATCTTGAAAGTCAGGTTCTAGTAATAACAATAGAAGAGAGAACAACAGACTGTTAACGTCACATATGAACAGTTCTTCACATAAACTATAACATAAACAACAGAACAGAACAAGTTTACCAAACTCTCCATCTCACTCCAAATCACTAAATCCATTCAATTCTTCATTCTTGTGTCATTTCTGAGCAACTCTGTGACCTCCAGACCACCGTTGTCAGACTCAGCATCAGTTCCAGTCAGAATTATTCCAGCCTTTCTGAATGCTGACATCCTGGTTTCAGTTGTCAGTGAAGTCCAGACTTTGTCGATCCATCCAATGACATCCAGGAAAGTTGCATGGCACATGCTCCTGGTGTCACAAGTTTCTTGCTCACTCCAAACTTTCTTTCTGCTGCTCAGTTCCCATTTTCAGCACTAGATTTTACAACTTGCAGCTTGTAATCTCCAAAATATGATTTTCTTTTTGGGGCATTTGTGTTCAGTCTTCTCAGTCGTCTTTATAATTTTGTTTAAATTGTAAATTTTCAGTGTTACAGAAGTAATGGTGCGATCGACTGACATGATACAGACAGAACAGAGGCTCTTTCTGCAGGAGACATGTGCAGTAGAGTGAAGTGACAGTGGTACAGGAGGAACAGGAGCAGCAGAAACTGACACACAAGACTAGAACCTCTCACAGCTTCAGTGTGAAATTTTTTAGATATAAATCACACCGAAGTATAAGTCGCTGCACCACCGCACAAACCATGAAAAAAAGTGCGACTTACAGTGGAAAAATATGGTGTGTTGTCTAGACATCTAACTGTACCCCATCCTTTGACTGTCTAAATCATCCCGAATTTGCAGCGAACATTTTGTATGTGGAGCGACAACAACGCAAACCCCCAATCCCTCACTCCACCTCAAAAGTCGTTGGGAAGAGAAACAGTTTGCAGGTTTGCAGTCACACACATCTGATTCCCTTTCCCTTTTATGGAGTTCGCAAACACATTTCTTGAGCCGTTTTCCGGTGTTAGAACATCCAACAACCACACAATTACAATGTCCGAAACCCAAAATTAAAATATGACAATATCAGAACCAGAAACAAAAGTGATATGGTTCAAAAGACTAGAAAAGACTGACTTTGTCAACAGACACATCCCACTGGGAAAACAAACATGGAGGTTTGATGCTCACTTTTTGGGAAAATCCTTCCCAGTATGAATTGCACAATGACCGGAAGTCCGAGATTCTTGATGCATCTATTCAAACAACATACGATTTAATTCCTTATTTTTAACGGTGAATTGTGTAACTTTTCTGGTGGAGGGTTTGTCAACTGCTTTTTTTCCATGGAGATGTTATTGCTTTGTCTGGAACATTTCACAGTATGGCATTAAACCTTTCCATCTTCATGAAGACCAAACCAGACCGAGTTACAGGTCAGATCTGTGGAGAGGCGACCCCGTTCACAGTCAGAATACCTGTTTTTCTATTTTTTTTTGAGCTATAAAACCACCGGTAACTGATTCAGTGTAAGGTAGAGGTGTTCAATGTCATACTGTGGAACATTTCAAGTAGAACAGTGACATCTCTATAGAAACAAGGTGACGGACGCCCATCCAAAATGTTACATAGTGCATATTTAGGTCCAAAGAGTTACTATGTCTTCAATGTAACTAGGAGTACTTTCTTACTTAAAAATATGTTCTGTTGGTAGATTTTTTGAGTTTTCATGTCATTTGAACTTTTTTTTATTTTAGTTTTTGTCATGTAGTTTCAATATCAGTTTCAGTATCGATTAATATCTGATTTTCGATACTTCTGACAGCCCCATTTCCTCTCATTATCTGCGTCTCTGGCCTGACCCCGTCCTAACCCTGCGTCTCCGAGCTCGACTCGAATGCCTGTAACATACCAAGCTCCTCTTGTCCTTGTGTCTCATTTCCTTTCACATTCTTTCCATGCATCAAACTCTACACTTTCTTTAGTTTATGGCGTGTTTTCCGCGCAGAGCCAGGGTCAAATGTTCACCGGGCCACGGTCGGAACACAGCGCCCAATATTGTCATAATCTGTCTGAGATCTGAAGAACCGCGACTGAGGCCATGTTTGTTTTCACGAGGGATAAATAAGACAGACTAAAAGCCGCACGTCGCATTACAATATCCAGTTAACCTCAAGTTCAAATGGTCCGTATTACGCTGTTTTCTGATTTGTTATAATGTACTTTCCTCATCACAAACATACCTGGAGTCGTGTTTTGTTTCATTCACACATGTTTGACACACAAACCCTGCATGTCATGTGGTAATACAGGCAATGCTTCACTGTGTTTTTAAACTCCACACACTTCCACTAGAATCATTTGGATCATTTCATTTCCTGGAACTAAAGGTAAATCTGCAACTGCAACTGCAACTTCATCTGTAATGCACTTAAAAAACAACACAGGTTGACCAAAGTGCTACAGAACATAATTAAAAGAAACAATAAAAACATTAAAACAACATATGACTAAAACATAATCTAATAAAAACAATAAAACAGCCTGACTAAAAACAGAATCTATTAAAAACAATAAAACAACATATGACTAAAAACAGAATCTAATAAAAACAATAAAACAACATATGACTAAAAACAGAATCTAATAAAAACAATAAAAACACCGTTGAACCGTCACCTTATCGTGGTGGAGGGGTTTGAGTGCCCGAATGATCCCGGGAGCTATGTTGTCAGGGTTTTACACCCCTGGTAGGGTCACCCAAGGCAAACAGGTCCTGGGGACGGGTCAGATGAAGAACGGTTCAGAAGCCCCACATGATGAGTTCAACACGGAGGCCAGTGACGTCGCCCAGATTGGCGTCACCGGGGCCTCACCCTGGAGCCAGGCCTGGGGTGGGAGCTCGAGCGCCTGGTGGCCGGGCCTGCCCCCATGGGGACCGATCGAGCACAGCCTGAACGAGCGATGTGGGGCCGCCCTTCTGTGGGCCCAAAACCTGTGGGAGGAGCCATAAGGGGCCGGTGTTGCGAGATCAGTTGAAGGCCTCGACGACCGGATCTCCAGACATGGAGACTAACTCTGAGGACATAAAAACAATAAAACAACATATGACTAAAAACAGAATCTAATAAAAACAATAAAACAACATATGACTAAAAACAGAATCTAATAAAAACAATAAAACAACATATGACTAAAAACTGAATCTAAAAAACAATAAAAACATATGACTAAAACAAATCTAATAAAAACAATAAAACAACATATGACTAAAAACAGAATCTAATAAAAACAATAAAACAACATATGACTAAAAACAGAATCTAATAAAAACAATAAAACAACATATGACTAAAAACAGAATCTAATAAAAACAATAAAACAACATATGACTAAAAACCGAATCTAATAAAATAATAAAACATTGCATAACATTTGAACCAAAATGACAACGTGACGCTGCCCAGTCCTAAATTTATCACTGATTTAGGAAATATTTATTTGGGCTACTTTCAACAAGTTTGGGTGATTTTTTGGTTTTCACACCATTCACACATACATCTCATTCAATCAGAATATCAAATAAATATATATCAAATAAGTTCCAATGGCCATTTAAAAACACTGTTCTACACTTTACCAAAGGTTTTATAAAACATGTTTTCTCAATCTTGGCAATGTTTTTAAAAAGCCAGTAGATTACATTACAACATGTTTATTCAAATATTAGACTAAATGACATTTTTTCTGTAATAAATGAAAATACTCTTCTACTTTTAACATGTTTTCTCAATACCGTGTTTTTTGAATGTGACAGAGTGGAAATCACTAAAACCAATCTGGGAGAATGACTGAGAAAGATAGAGAAAATAAAACTGGAGAAGGAAGTGTGTACGTCACAGTGGGCGTGTACCGGTGGAGCTGAAAACGGAGGTGGTTGGAAGCAATGTCATCTTGAACAGAGGAGAATAAAGATGAATCAAACATGCACGAATCACTCCAAGTACAACATCAAGGTAAATAAGAAGAAATCAACTATAATGTGGAAAGTCAATTTTGCAAAATAGGTCAGTTTTTCTAAATATATGTTTTTTTTAATTATTTTTGTTTAGTTTTACTCTGCAAATCCACTCAAACCAGGACTACATATGTATAAACCTGCTCGTGACCTCCTCTGGATCGTCGGTTTCTGGTCGGGTTAAGGTCACGGCGATGTCACGGGGCCAGAGGTGAACCCGACGTCGCCGCGGTCACTGCAGTTCACGGCGCGGCCCGATGATGTCACGCGTTTGGCTCTTCGCTCGGAGCCACCTACGACGCGCCGCTGTAAATCCAGCAGAACATTTATTTGACCCCCGACCCCTGGCACCCCCTGTCTCTTCATCCTCCCGTCGTCCGTGTCTGCTTTCACCATCAGAGCCGAGAGAACTGGACGCAGCCGCCGCCGAAGTTTAAACAAGGACACAGTAAATCCCTCTCATAAACGCTTTTACATGAGGACGGGTCATATGTCTTTAGAAGATGGAGGCCAAGTGAAGAGCCGTCCAGAGCTGTGCACACTCTATTTAAACGGCCTATACAACTGTTTCCCAAACTTTATTTCTGGGGACTCATTTGAAAAGTCACAAACCTTCAAAATCCAACTCAATAGACATAATTTTAAATCATCTATCTAATAATCTATGACCATTACTGAACATTAATGAGGATATTTTATTTTTGATTGAGTGATCGTAAAAATAAGCACTTACAAAAAAAATATCCAACTACTTTTTTGTGAAAGGGAAGGAAACTATAACTTAAGAGGCTTTTTAAATTTTAAAGTGCCTAGAAGGAAGAGTTTTTGTGTCTCTGTTTGTGGTGTAAAATTATGGAACAACATGAAAATAGAACTAAAACTTTGTCCAAATATACATGTATTCAAAAGTACAGTTAAAAAAGGGATTATTTCAAAATACTGTGCTGAAGAAATTAGTGCTTAATGTATATATGTACTATACACACACACACACACCACACACATATAGATAGATAGATAGATAGATAAATGTTTATGTTTACATTTCTATATATGTGCGTACACATATATATGCATGTATATGTATGTATGCATGTAGGTATGCATGTATCATACCTGTGTATATGATATATATTATTATAACTGTATACATTATATACATATATTTGTTGTTAGATTTGTACTGAAATACAGGTAGAGTGAATTATAGCTTATATTGTACAGGGAATGAGAAGTCTATATGTTCTTAGTTAATTTGGGACAGTAGAAAAAAGGGGTGGAGTTAAATAAGTATTTACTTCCTCCCACTCCTTTTTCAGACACAAGTAAAATCCGCATTATATTTATTTTCGCTTATTATTACAGAAAAGAAATATTTACTTTATGTGTTATATGTATCTATTTATGTATTGATGTTCTCTATACATGTTCTATGTATTACTGTCTGAATAAACATTCATTCATTCATTGTGTCTCTCTGAACAATTAATATTACCATATTTTACGGACTAAAAGACACCAGGACACCAGATTATACAGTAAGGTGCAATATCAGTAAGGTCATTTTTCAAGCCTTTTGTTGAGTTTAAGGTGTGTGTCATGAAAGTAAGAGACAAAAGTGGGAGGGACATGTTCCAGTTTGTTCTTGTAAAATACAGAACTGCTTTTATCAACAGCGAAGAGAAAAGTTTGTTCTAGAAACATATTTTTTTAGGAGAAGCATCAAGTCTTCTCAAGTCAGAGGCCTCAAGTCCGAGTCAAGTCCCTTGTCACTGACCTTCAAGTCCGAGTCAAGTCCCAAGTCTTAGTCCATTTTATCAAGTGAAGTCTCAAGTCCTAAAAATAGTGACTCAAGTCTCATTAACCTACAGAAATAAATACACAGGCGGCAAATTTTATTCCCAATCCCCTTCTTTAAGACAGGGTTCCCATCATCATGGAAATCCTGGAAAAGTCATGGCAATTGAAAATGTCATTTTCCAGGCCATGGAATTTTGTAAATTCAATGAAAGTTTTGGTAAAGTCATGAAATTTTAGTATCTCTTTCACACAACTACAGTGTTCTGATAAGTTCTCATGAGGCTGTTATGATTATTTCTGAACGTTTGCAACTTTTGTTTAAAAGAGACGACAATAAATGCACTGACAGGATTTTGAATGTTCAAAAACTATAAGTGGAAAGAGTTAACATTTCAGATTTAGCCCTAAAAGTCTGTTGTGTAATGAGTTCTATTTTTTAAAAGGCATTTTACTGCGTAAGTGTAGTTAGTAACAAATGAAGTTGTGGTGCACTGAGGGCAATTTCAAGTGGTAAGGCAAGGCAAGTTTATTTGTATAGCACAATTCGTACACAAAGTAATTCAAAGTGCTTTACAGAATAAGAAATACATTAAAATCATAATAAAAACAAATCAAAACATAAATAATCATGAAGATTAAAATTTAAAAAGAGAGACATAAATTGGAGAGAAGAGTGCGGAATGAAAACCTTTCAGTTATATGCACAGTTAAACAGAAATGTTTTGAGTCTGGATTTAAACAGCGTCACAGAAGAGTCTGTCTCACATGTTCAGACTGTTCCAGGTTTTAGCTGCATGAACCTGAAACGCTGACTCCCCTTGTTTAGTCGTGACTCTGGGCACCAGCAGGAGGCCGGTCCCTGAGCTCCTCAGAGTGTGAGATGGTTCATATGACACTAACATGTCACAGATGGACTTTTGGTGCTCGTCCACGGAGAGAGTGCTCCAAGGTAGCCAAAGATCCACCCGTGCGTCCTTGGTAAAACTACCAGAGTAGTGGAGCTTGCAGGACATGAGGACTTTAGGGGGATTTGCTCTGAGGACGTGGATCTGTCTGAAGTGGTTCAGAAGCCGAGGATCCTGGCGATTGAGAAACACCCATGGTCTGGAGTCAAAAGAGGGGTGTTCTGACTTGTCTATTTTGCCTATTGTGTATTTTGGTTTGGCCTGCTGGCCCTTGATTACACTAACAATTTAGCGTCTGAGACAGTATTTTTTTTTACGCATTACAATTGAACAAAGTTGAGATTTACTGTGAATGCCTTAAATAAAGTTTGACTGGCTTATCTAACTGTTTCGTTTAATGTGCCTTATAGTCACTTTTTTACACAGTGCACCTTTAACAGCAACCTTTTACCTTTTTTGTTCTCCAGTTTACTTTCTTAATCGGTGATACACATAAGATTGGGTGGCGTTGCAAAGTCATTTTGGTCCAACTGTTTAAAAAAAAAAAAAAAAACATTCTGCTCTAGTGTGATGTGCATCTATCCACAGGAGGGGCCCACAGCATGTGGCGCTTTGTTGTCATGACGTTTACGGCAACGTCAGCTCCCACTGGACGCCACAGTTTTCTAACATGGAAGTTATTGCACTTTTTTTTTCATGAAGTCATTTTAGATTAACATTTCTATTTGAATTTTCCAAATGATAACAGAATGGTCCATGGGTATCTGAGATTATAACTACACACACAAGCACTATTGGTCTCATTTGCCATAGATTTTGGCCTCTAGCAGTTAGTAGCCTTTTAAATCCGGTCATGTGGTGTATACGAGTCAGATCTGTGGAGGCGCGCTCTCTCTGTTACTCTTCAGGCTCAGGGGCTGTGCACAGTGGATCACACGACCTCTGAGTTTCACATGGCAATGATTAAAACAAGAGACTCTGTGGCCGCTCCATCAACACTCAGACTACACACACAAACACACATGTACACACACACACACACACACACACACACACACACACACACACACACACACACACACACACACACACACACACACATGTACACACACACACACACACAACACACACACACACACACACACACAAACACACATGTACACACACACACTAACACACACGTACACACACACACGTACACACACACACACACGTACACACACACACACGTACACACACACACACACAACACACACACACACACACACACACACACACACACACACACACACACACACACACACACACACACACACACACACACACACACACACACACACACACACACACACACACACACACACACACACACACACACACACACACACACACACACACACGTACACACACACACACATGCACACACACACACACGTACACACACACACACACACACACACACACGTACACACACACACACACAACACACACACACAAACACACACACAGTACACACACACAACACACACACGTACACACACACACACACACACATATTCAAACTACACACACACAACACACACACGTACACACACACACACACACACAAACACACACACACACACACACACGTACACACACATATTCAAACTACACACACACAAACACACACGTACACACACACACACACACACACGTACACACACATATTCAAACTGCACACACAAACACACACGTACACACACACACACACGTACACACACGTACACACACATATTCAAACTGCACACACAAACACACACGTACACACACACTCAGACTACACACACAAACACACACATACACACACACACACACACACACAAACACACACACACACACACGTACACACACACACACACACGTACGCACACATACTCAAACTGCACACACAAACACACACGTACACACACATATTCAAACTGCACACACAAACACACACGTACAGACACACACATGTACACACACAAACTACACACATACAGAGACACACACGCATACACACACACTCAAACTACACACATACAGAGACACACACACGCGTACACACACATTCAAACTACACACACAAGAACACAAAGACACACATGTCACACACATAGAGTCACACACATGTACACACACTTAAACTACACACACACAAGAACACAAAGACGTACACACACAGATATGCACATGCACACATACAGAGGCACAAACACATACATATAGATACACACACACACACTCAAACTACACAAACACAAGCAAATAAAGACATGCACGCACACCTACAGAGACACACTCAAACTACACAAACACAAGCAGACACACACACATGCACACACATGCACGCATACAAAGACACACACATACATGTACACACACGCACACACGCACATAAACATTCAAACTACACACACACAAGCACACAAAGACATGCACGCACACATACAGAGACACACTCAAACTACACAAACATAAGCAGATACACACACATACACACACATGCACGCATACAAAGACACACATACACATACAGTCCCTGACAAAAGTCTTGTCACTTATCCATTTTGTAGAAACAAAAGCTTATAACCTGACTTTAAATTATTCGATTGGTTTTAGAAATGTCTCATATGAAGCTAAAACCCTCCCAAATTATGCTCAATATACTAAAATAAATTTGCTTCACTGAAGAAAGATTGATCATTTAATGAACACAGAAAGGTCAGATTTTGGCAAGACAAAAGTCTTGTGGCCTTGTCATATGATGCACCCAATCCTAGATTACAGCCTCACCTGTGATCAGTTACTGATCAATCAATTAGTGGGTGTGTATAAAAAGAAGCCCAGCACACCAGACCTTCACATCAACTGCAACTTGACCTCTGACAACATGCCTAAGATCCACCCTGAGACCAAAGTGTTAATTATCAAGAGGCTGAAGACCAGATCCACTGCTGAGGTGGTGACACCTTCAATGTGTCTCAGCGTCAAGTACAAAGAATAAGAAAAAGATCTGAAATGACTGGAGATGTTTTTTTGACAAGCCCAGGTCCAGCAGACCCCGCAAGACAACTGCTCGGAGAGACCGTTTGTTGATTCAAAAATCCAAGGCCCCTTTTCCACTGCAGCAGACTCCACCAGGCCTGGTCACCTCAAGTCCCTGTGTCAACCACAACAGTTTGTAGAAACAAAAGGCAATTCAAAAACCGTGTGGCATTTGCCAAGGCCCACAGCCTGATAAAAGGATGGACACTGGAAAAGTGGCAGAAGGTGGATTTCTCAGATGAATCCTCGGTTGAATTACATCACAGCCGCCGCAAATATTGCAGGAGACCTACTGGAGCCACATGGATCCAAGATTCACCCAGAAAACAGTTAAGTTTGGTGGTGGAAAAATCCTGGTCTGTGGTTCCATCCAGTCTGGGGGTGTGCAAGACATTTGCAGGGTGGAAGGCAAATATCAATAGCCTAAAATATCACATCTTATATTCCCAACCATAAAAGGGGTCAAATTTTGCAGCAGGATGGTGCTCCATCACATACTTCTATCTCTACATCAAAGTTTCTCAAGGTGAAGAAGATCAAGGTGCTCCAGGACTGACCAGCCCAGTCACCAGACATGAACATCATGGAGCATGTCTGGGGTAGAATGAAAGAGGAAGCATGGAAGGCAAAACCAAAGAATCTTGATGAACTCTGGGAGGCATGTAAGACGCTTTCTTTGCTGTTCCTGATGACTTCATCAACAAATTGTATGAATCATTGTTGAACCTCATGGATGCATCCTTCAAGCTCATGGAGTCATACAAGATATTAAATATGGATCTCACAGCACCACTACTTCATTCACTGACGTTATGCAACATATTTTTGTATTTGAAGTAAATTATTTGTTCAATTTTCTGTAGGCGACAAAACTTTTGTCTTGCCAAAATCTGACCTTTCTGTGTTCATTAAATCTTTCTTCAGTGAAGCAAATTTATTTTAGTATATTGAGCATAATTTGGGAGGGTTTTAGCTTCATATGAGACATTTCTAAAACCAATCGATTAATTTAAAGTCAGGTTATAAACTTTTGTTTCTACAAAATGGATAAGCGACAAGACTTTTGTCAGGGACTGTACATGTACACACACGCGCACACACACACTCTCTCTCAGACTACACACACAAGCACACACAGACACACACAGACACACATGCACACACATACAGAGACACACACGACGCATCTATACGAACACAAGCAGACACACACATACACACACACACACACAGAGATATGCACATGCACGCATACAGAGACACACACATACATGCACATACAAGCACACACAAGCTCACACTCAAACTACACACACAAGCACACAAAGACACGCACACACACATACAGACACATGCACACAGATATGCACATGAACACATACAGACACACACACGTACATACATGCACACACACTCAAACGACACACACAAGCACACAAAGACACACACGCACACAGAGACACACACACAGCTACACACATGCAGGCATACACACACACACACACACACACAAGTACACAAAGATATACACGCACACGTACAGACACATACACACTCAAACTACACAAACACAAGCAGATACACATAGATACAGATACGCACATGCACGCACACAGAGACACACACACACATACATGTACACACATGCACACACTCAAATTACACACACAGACATGCACGCACACATACAGAGACACACACAGATACATGTACACACATGCACACACACACACACTCAAACTCCACACACACACTCACTCAAACTCCACACACACAAGCACACAAAGACATGCACACACATATACAGAGACACACACACCCACAGACACGCACATGCACGCATACACACACACACACACACACACACACACACTTAAACTACACACACACAAGCACACAAAGAAATGCACACACACATACAGAGAAACACACACACTCAAACTACACAAACACAAGCAGACACACACACATACACACATGCATGCATAGAGACACACATACACGTACACACACGCACACACTCAAACTACACACACAAGCACACACAGACATGCACGCGCACATACAGAGACGCACACACACATAGATATACACACACGCACAGACACACACATATACACACACAAGCACACAGACACACACATACAGAGACACAAACACACACTCAAACTACACAAACGCACAGATACACACATGCAAACTACACACAGAGACGCAAACACACACAGACACACACATACAGAAGTGAACGCACACACACGAGCACACAGAGACACAAAACGCTCTGTTCCACCTTGTGATGTCATGAAGTGGTAGTTTTCAAATTAACATGTACTTTTTTACATTTACTTCAGTAGAGATCTGTAATTCCAGGGCTGAAATGATCCAAATGATTCTAGTGAAACTGTGTGGAGTTTAAAAACACAGTGGAGCTCTTCCTGTATCACCACATGACATCACAAGGTGCAACAGAGTGTTTTCAGTTTGAGAAAAGAACTCCTAACGCCTAAATGTGTTAAACATGTGTGAACGAACGAAAACACAACGCCAGGTCTGAAAAAACGACATTAGATTCCTAGTGATTTTACAAAAACTTTTCGCATTTTTACCGCGTCTCTACGAATCAAACTTTGCCGAAAACGAAGAAATTGCCGACCAAACATTTCACTTTTGTTTGGCAATCGGCGGCGTTCCTGGAACTCAGACCAGGAATGTGGAATAACGCGGAATAAGAACATGGAGCTGGATCAGAAAATAGTGTCGTCGGCCTTTAAAGCCCTACTGCGGGACAATCAAGACAATAACCTCTCTCTGACGACAAGATAATTATTTAAAACCCATAAATCTCGTTATAAATAGTAAAATAAGTCGAGTCATTTGGAAGAGAAAAAAAAAAACTTTCCACAAACATTAGAAAAGGGAGGAGGGGCTGTGGTCAGGGAATACCAAAGGACTTACTCTGTCACCGCTCAAAACTCCAAATTACAGCCCCGAAAACACAGACCACAATAAAAGACGAGGAGAGACGGGGAGAGGGGGAGAGGGATGGAAAAAAATGGTGGTGCGGAAAAACGAAGGCTTAAAGGGAAGGATGAAACCAAAGCGGGAGACGAAAAGAGGTCATGACCTTTCAACCGTGAAGATGCAGCGACGGTAATGAAAAATGTTTGGATGTGCTCAGTGTTTCTCAATCTGTGGTATGTACGCAATATTTTCTGTAACATATTATCGGATTATATAACGGGACGGGACGAGATCTCGTGCCGCAAGATCTCGCAGGACAAAATCGCCGCGAGATCATGGGTGCGTGTTGAAAAGAATCTCGTTTTTCCCCATGTTTGGATTGGATAAAAAGTGAAGTACTGTATTTTCCGGAGTATAAGTCGCACCAACTAAAAAAAAAAATTGTGATGGGCGAATGGAGCCTCGTGAAGCATTGACACGTCAGTCGCAATATTGTCTCAAATGGTTGGACGTGTCTGAGGCCTCGGGGAAACACTGACCTCTAGTGGACAAATTTAACCGTTGGCAAAAGTGTCTCAGCATCGATGAAGTATTGTTAGTGTAAGACAATACTTGTGTGCAGAGCGACACCGAACTAACAACAACACTAATGATGATTTAAAATAATATGTAAAGAGCAACATAAATAGCTGCTGTAAATAAGAGAATAGGCGTGACCTTGTTAGGTGGAATTAGATCAAAATGATCCCAAACCATGGATCGCTTTTTTCCACTTGTAGATGACATCAAAAATGAAACCAATGCCAAAAGTTGCCAAAAATCACCACTAACATCACACAATACTCCTCACTACCCAACATTTTTAACAAATATTGGTGCATCTTTTATACTGTACCAGTTTAGCACTTGTCAAACCACAGAAGTGCGCTGAACACTCTGAACCAATCACAGAGCGGAACATTCGCTGACCAATGAAACGCTTCGATACACTGAAGCGATTGATCTGCAGAGTGAAGCAGTAGGGGGAGGGAGCCACACTTCCACACTTTGGTCACGTGAGCGGCTGCTGTGAGACGAGCTCCGAGGCAGAGCTTCAGAGTGATTTGTTTCAGAAAGAACAAGACGTGCTCCAGAGCTCCGACTCATTTGACCATCACTAAAAAAACGTATATAAGTTGCACTTTTTAGGAAAATGTATTTTGTAAAATCAGAGACCAGGAACCGACATTTCATCTTGAAAGGCAAATTATAATAATAACAACAGAACAGAGAACAACAGGCATTAATATGTTAATGTAACATATTTACAGTTATTTATTTAGAAAGGGACAGCACACAATTTTTACATTAACCCTGACAGGAGAGATGCATTGTACATCAGGTTGTAGCATCAGTGGTGATTTCCACCTGTCGTCCCTGGGCAGATTTATTGATTGATTGATTTAACTGATCTTGACTATCAACTTCCTGGAGACCTGTCGTGTGTTTTGAGATCATGAGGGAAACCGGAGCGCCCGGAGGAAACCCATCCAGACACGGGAAGAAACATGCAAACTCCACACAGAAAGGCCCGGGCGACTCGCGGATCGAACCCGGAACCTTCTTGCTGTGAGGCATCAGCCACTGTGCCACCACACAGTTATTCAGATAATTATAGCATAAACAACAGAACTTAAGTTTACCAAACTCATGATCTCACTCCAAATCACTAAATCCACTGAATTCTTTATCCTCGGTGTCACTTCTACGCGACCTACAGAGATAAACCATAGATCCATGATGTAAACAGAGCGTCACCTCCTCTTCTGTGTAGCTGTTTTCAGACTCAGCATCAGTTCCAGTTAGAATTATTCTCTCCTCTCTGAATCCCGACAGGATGGTTTCGATTGTCACTGAAGTTCAGGCTTTGTCGATTCATCCAGTGACTTCCAGGAAAGTTACATGTTGCACCCGCCCTGTTGTCATGAAGCTGTGTTCTCCATCCCCACTTTCCACCTGTCAATCACAAGTTTCTCACTCACTCCAAACTTTCAACTGCTTTTCGGCTGAATATTTCACTATTTGCAGCAAGACAGTGGCTATTTCTACAGGAGACATGCGCAGTAGAGTGAAGTGACAGTGGTACAAAATGTGACATTGGTGTATTTGTACATCTTGTGGCATTATTGTGTGGCCATAAGACCACAATATAGGGACAAAAAATAAATAAATAAATAAAATAAAATATATGACAAAAAGAATAACTCCAGATATAATTAACTCTTCATTGTGTTTACATCTCCAAAGCTCAAAATGCTCCTTTCCACCTTGTGATGTCATGAAATGGTTTTCAACTTTTCAAGCGAACGGCTCCTAATAGGCGAGTTTCATTGTTGACAAAAGCGCGCGTTGCATGCTGGAAATTATTTTGGTCGGCAGCAAGAAACACTAATTCAACGTGACGGACGGAGCGAGAAAGCACGTAAAGGGTATTGATCCCGGTTATTTATCCACTCTAACGGCAGAGGACCCAAGACCATTTGACCAGAAATTGGTCATAAGCATCGATGGAGCCAAATCATCCTTTTCAACCCCGACAAAAGGTGGACCAAACCAAATTTCTGGTCAGAATCTCCAACTACCTGGACAAATATTCACTTTGGTGATATCCACAATGACTTGGTGGAAACTCCTGGGCCATTCACAGCAGAAAAGATGAAAACCTCCAAGAGTCTCGATGTGTTGTTGAACTTGTTGGAGTCCACGGTTTGTTAGGATCTTCTACGTTTGCTCTGCGGATGTTTGAAAGTCGTTTAATTCACTGTTAGTGGTTCTTTTCACTCAGAATACGAAAAAGACATTTTCCTTCTTCCGTGCTTCTATTTGTGCATCTGATAATGCAGCAGGAATTTACCATTATCGGGGAGAAATACGTGAGGTTACGCACTGTGTTTGACGTTACCGTGTTTCTTGCCTCCGACCAAAATATTTCCCAGCAGCAACGCGGGCTTTTAATAACAATGATGCCAGTTGAAACTCGCCTATAAGTCGCCATCTTGCAGGTTACAATGTTTTCTGGTAAGCGTGAATTGAGCCTATTGGTAACTCCATGGCTGAAATGATCCAAATGATTCTAGTGAAGCTGTATGGAGTTTAAAAACACAGTGGAGCACTTCCTGTATTACCAGTGTTTTCTGTTTGATAGAAGAACTTAACCTAAATATGCAGGGTTTGAATGAGACAAAACACAACTCCAGGTATGTTTGTGATGAAGAAACTACATTACATCATCAGCAAATACTGTGATTTTTTTCTTTAATATTTCAGAGCAAAAATATAAGTTTAGAAATGTACAGTTATTACAAAAAATTGATTTATTTGCATTTTTATGTTCTCTCCACAAAACCCCGAGCAGAACATCACACACAAACCCAGATCTGAGCGAATCCTCCCAGCAGCAGCCAAAGTTCAAGTCGCTGAAAACAGTTTGTGATAAAAGTTCAAAAAGTCCTCTGACAGCAGCTCCATTACGCTGTCCTCACGCTGGATCCTGCCGTAATAACTCTCACATCAGGGGAGGGGCGCGGGAGAAAAACGAAAGCTTCAGTTTGAAGAAGATTAGACAAGACGAGAATGAGACGAAATGCTCGGTTTGGGTTGAAATTTGGTGTGAAGAAACGTCAAATTTCAGAGAATATAAATATAAAAAAAACAAGAGCTAAGTTAATACCTGATTTTTTCCACATGGATCAATTGTATAAGCAGTTCTTTGTGTCAAAAATAAGTCGCTGTGCACTGTCAGGAACTAATCGTAAAGTGGTTTAAGTGCTCTGTTAGCATGCTAGTTGTCGGGAGCATTATTGCGACGCTGTATCGGAACATTGAGGTAGAGAAGGAGCCAAGTTGAAAGGAAAAGCTCTCGATTTACAGCTCCTACTCTCACCTATGGTCCTGGTTTAGTCCTGGTTTAGTTCTGGTTTAGGTCCTGGTTTAAGGCTTGTTTAGTCTTGCTTTAGTCCTGTTTCAGTCCTGTTTAGTCCTGGTTTAGTCCTGGTTTAGTCCTGGTTTAGTCCCCTTTCAGTCCTACTTTAGTCTTGGTTTAGTCCTGGTTTCAGTCCTGTTTTAGTCCTGGTTTAGTCCTGGTTTAGTCCCCTTTCAGTCCTACTTTAGTCTTGGTTTAGTCCGGTTTTAACCCTGGTTAAGTCCTACTTTGGTCCTAGTTTAGTCCTGTTTCAGTCCTGCTTAAGTCCTGGTTCAGTCCTGGTTCAGTGCTGCTTTAGTCCTGGCTTAGTCCTTCTTTGGTCCTGATATAGTTCTGTTTCAGTCTGGGTTTAGTCCTGGCTTAATCCTGTCTTAGTCCTGCTTTAGTACTGCTTCAGTCCTTGTTCAGTCCTGGTTTAGTCCTGGTTCAGTCCTGGTTTAGTCCTGCTTTAGTCTTGGTTTAGTTCAGGTTTAGTCCTGTTTCAGTCCTGTTTCAGTCTTGCTTTATTCCAGGTTTATTTCTGTTTCAGGCCTAGTTTAGTCCTGTTTCAGTCTTTGTTTAGTCCTGGTTTAGTCTTGTTTCAGTCCTGGTTTAGTCCTGTTTCAGTCCTGCTTTCGTCTTGTTTCAGTCCTGGTTTAGTTCTCTGGTTCTACGGTCATGAGATCGTGTGAGGAGCTCAGTCACAAGGGAGAAGCTCGGAGTAGAGCCGCTTCTCCTCCAGAACTTTTTTTTTTTCTGTAATTGTCTACATATTTTTCAACATTTCTCCTCAAATCGCTTCCTAATTTGTGTAAAACTAGAATTTATATGTTTACCCGGCTTTACCTCACTAAAAGAGAATCCTCAAAACCTGTCAAACGCACTTCACTTTTTAACCCATATCCACTCTCTCGTTTCTTTTTTTTTTTCTTCTTCTTCTTCTTTTTTCAGTTCAGATTTGACAGTAGCAGTTGTGTGAGAGGAATGCGGTGTTGAGTACCCGTCTTATCTGAGCACCTGACCCCCCCGCACCTGCGATCACCCCCGTCACATCTCAGACCCGTGCCTCCAAAGCTCCTCGTTCTCCCGAACCAAGAATCCGCCTCGTCTTTCACCATCTCCCCATCGAGAAAACACCTGCGCCAAACAAAAACCCACGCAGAGACCACCTGCAGGAACAGACCAAGAACACGATAAGAGCTGGTGAACGAGCGACGGGCGCACGGACGCAGGTGGAGAGTACTCTGGTTACTTTTTTACCAGCATACTTTTACTCCTGCTTGAGTGGAATTTTGATTGAAGTAACAGTACTCTTACTCCAAAGTGCACTGTGTAACTTTTCTGGTGGAGGGTCTGTCAAAATGTTTAATAAAATGATATTGCTTTGTCTGGAATGCTGGTTTAGTCCTGTTTCAGTCCTGGTTTAGTCCTGTTTCAGTCCTGGTTTAGTCCTGTTTCAGTCCTGGTTTAGTCCTGTTTCAGTCCTGGTTTAGTCCTGTTTCAGTCCTGGTTTAGTCCTGTTTCAGTCCCATTTCAGTCCTGGTTTAGTCCTGATTTAGTCCTGTTTTAGTCCTGATTTAGTCCTGATTTAGTCCTAGTTTAGTCCAGTTACTGTCCTGGTTTAGTTCCGTTTCAGTTCTGCGCTGGTCTTGATTTTGTCCCGTTTCAGTCCTGGTTCAGTCTTAATTTAGTCCTGGTTTAGTACTGTTTCAGTTCTGCTTTGGTCCTGGTTTAGTCCTGCTTTGGTCCTGGTTTAGTCCTGCTTCAATCCTACTTTAGTCTTGGTTTAGTCCTGTTTTAGTTCTATTTCTATTCTATTTCTGGTTCTCAAACAGAATCCTTACAGAAGCCAAGAGTCTGTCAGTAGAAATGCGTTTTGTTTTTTTTTGTATCCTTGGACTTGTTGCTAATAGCTGTTGTCCCATTAATACAGGCCCGAAACCGCAGCAGCAGATCTACAACTGAGCCGGACGGTGATTTAGTGCCCCGCGTAATGGCTGCTTCACTGATCCGGGCTAATTCTCCGTAAATCAGAGCGCCGCTAGCGTTTTACTGCTGCTAATTGCACGCCTGGTCCCGGGTCTCATCTCGGGCAGATTTACGGTCGGCGTTTCCAGCCCGGGCGCTTTCATTTAAACGGTCCAGACGCGCTGACATCATAGCGGACAGTTTTTAGGGTTAGCTTTCGCCGTATATCAAGCGGCCCGTCGTGCGGTGCCGGGGACGGTACAAAGATGGCCGCCCGCTGTAAATCCAAAACACTTAGGATTTTTATGGAGCGATGCTGTTTACAAGTGAAGGAAAATGACTTTAAGAGATACGCCGGTGTTTTGATGGTCACCGGGTTTTTTTTTTTAAATATCCGTGTATCATTCGTTCATTCGTTTTTCAATATAAAACCAAAAATAAGAAAATGAAAAAATAGTTATTATTTATTACTATTATTTCTCTCTAAAACCTAAATGAAAAAAACTTAGTTTTTTCAGTTTTCGTTTTTGTGTTTAAATCAATAATGGAAAAAGCAAATAACAGCCTTTTCCCCTTTTCGTGACTTAAACTGTGATGCCGGATTTAACCAGGACTAAACCAGGACTGAACAGGTCTAAACCAGCTCTGAACCAGAATTGAATCAGGACTAAAGCAGGTCTCAGTCCTGGTTCAGTCCTGGTTTAGGACGGAGACCGGGACCGGACCAGGACTGGGACTGAGACTAGGACTGAGACCTGGTTTAGTCCTGGTTTATTCCTGGTTCAGTCCTGGTTCAGTCGCAGTTTAAGTCACGGAAACGGGACATTATTCATTTAACCGCAAAATCGAAAAATGAAAAAGAATTGTTATCTGTTATTTCATTTTGGTTTTGGAGACAAATAATGAAGAAAACTGTTGTTTTATTGCTTTCTTATTTTTGGTTTTATATTGAAAAATGGATGAACAAATGATACATGGATTTTTAAAGATATTTTAGATGTATTTTGATCTATTGTTAATTAGTCGTACAAAAATGGCCTCTTTAAGTTCACTGCAAAAAACGCTTGGCCAAAGTTTCAGGTATAAACACTTAAATCTATCAGAAAATGACTTAAAAGTAGTGAAATGATCTGTCCATCTGTTCTCTGTTTTTGGATGAACAACTTTGTCAATTCTGAAAAGGTTAGTGTAAGAATTGCCTAAATATTGTTAGTGATTCTCCAACATGAACATTTACTTTGTTAGATTAATCTATAAAGTCTTCAGATTTTTATTTTCATTTTGTAGACAAATCGTGTTAAATTTGTATGTATCAAATTTGATACAGCAGGTCTTTGTGATTCTGTTCCTCATCCATCATCATCCTATTATATTTTCTGATGCAATCTGCAGAATTCATGCAATTCCATCCAAATTTAACACTACACAATTTTTAGTATTTCATAACGAAGATGTCACCTTAAAAATATATATATTTTCAATTAGTATTAATATCAATTAGTAGTAATAATCAGTTATTATTATTATTATTATTATTGCATTATGGTGGAATTTGGATCTTTACATGACTTGTGTATAAATGAAAGGTGTAATTGTCTGTTTGGTGTAACTGTCCTGCCTCTTCAATTTTCACACATAAAATCACTAAAAATCTATATTTCACTGGTTCAGAGGATATAAAGGATTCACTCATTTATTTTTTACATATATTTATAATCATTTCACACATGTGTACGGGGGGAAATGTGATGTACATCTGAGCTTCAACAAGGACCCAAACTGTTTTCTCACCTCCACATGGAGGATGGATAAAAATCATCCTGTTCAAACGTTTAAAACCATAAAAGGAAATGTTCAGAAAGGTTTTTCTGAGTTCTAAATGCATCAAAGATAATTTAGTTTGGTCCTAAAATAAACATGGTTGGGTTCTATAAAATTGCCATAAAGGCCAAGCTAACGTATCAAATATGATACATTTATTTTATTTCTAATATGGTCAAAGTTATTATTATTATTTATTTATTTTATATTTTTTTTTACATTTTGTTCAAAGGTCCAATAATGAGTTAAATATCAAAACATCTTAATTTTCTGTCAATTATTTCATGTGTCAGGCTTTAATAGTGTTATAACTATTAGCTATTTTGTGTAATACAGGAGCTCACAGGGATGTTGCTGGGCCTCTCTGTGTGGAGTTTGCATGTTCTCCCTGTGAGATCAAATCGAGTCCTCATGATTTGGAGATGGATCCGTTGGTTAAACCGGTATTTTATTCTGCCTGAATCTCCATTTAAAAAGGCAGAATTATTGCCGGAGACTCCGAGCATCAAAACCGAAAGTGAAAGCACTGCATAAACCCTTTAAACTGCCCCACATTTTTTTTGCATGATATCACCTCCTCTTCTTCCGTGGACCCGCCTGACCCGTGACGCGCCGTAAATCTCCGCGGCGCCCTCTGCTGACTCCTCTCCCCTCTCCTCCGCCACGGCGCGCCCATCACCCGTCACGTAAATATACAATAGTGCTAATAAAAGCTACCCAATTGACCCCTGCTGCTTCTTCATGCGAAATCCAGCCTTCAGCCGGATCCCGCAAAATGGCGTCATCATAATCGTATAATTAGCCTAAGCACTTAAAGCGACAGGCACTAAATTAGCTGTTTACGAGCGACGGAAATGTTGCAATAAAAACAATAAAGTATGTAACGGGGGCTTCGTAGGGATATTGGCGTTGAGATAAAAGTCAGTGTTATTTACAGTTTAAAAGGGTAATTACATCATAGGTTTTAATGGCTGCTAACGACGCTACGATAAAAACGTTCCACTCGCATCAACCTGCTATTATTATGATTATTATTATTTGTAATGGGCTTTTATTTATTAAAAAAATAAAAGCGTTGTGTAACTTTTCTGGTGGAGGGTTCGTCGAACGCTTTTCTTACAAAGAGATGTTATTGCTTTGTCTGGAATGTTTCGCAGTATGGCATTAAAACTTTTTGTCTTCATGGAGACCAAACCAGACAAGTTACAGGTCAGGTCTGTGGAGAGGCGACCCCGCTCACAGTCAGAACACCTTTATTTTTGAGGTATTTTTGAACTATAAAACCACCTGTACCGTATTTTCCGCACTATAAGGTGCACTTAGAAGCCTTTAATTTCATCAAAAAATTACTGTAGTAATTACCTTATAATCCAGAGCGCCTTATATATGAATTTATTGGGGTGTCTTAGTACGACTTTAGTAAACTACAAAGCCACACCACTTGCAACATTACGTCTCCCGTAGTCAGAAGCATCGTGGAGTAATACATACAGTGATTCCTTTTAATATCAAAATGCACCTGTCCAGAGACACACTTACAACACCCACTTTAAACTCAAGGCTGTTATAAAGTGAAAGTGTGAGCTGCGTGGGAGCAGTGGATGAGAGAAGAACACACATTCACCAAGACAGAGCCGAGCGACTTACACCACGATCTCGTGGACACCTGGACTAAGGATCAGTATCAACTGTGGTCCGAGCTTTCACCAAGACCAGAATCATCACTGAACTGCCAGGGAACAGTAACAACACTGACTCGGATCATGACGAGAGGGATGTGGTCGTGCTGAACGTCATAATTGCCCAACTGTTTGGTCGCCCTATAGTGCAGAATATACAGTAATTGAAGGGGGAAAAAAAGGTATAGTTGTTTAATGTCATACTGTGGAACATTCCAAGAAAAGCAAGGACATATCCATTCATATATATCCACATATCCATAGAACAGGGGTGGGCAAACTACGGCCCAGGGGCCGTATGCGGCCCTTTAAACCTTTTAATCCGGCCCGCCGAACTGGAATAAATTACAATAATAAACCTTGTTGATGTTTTATTTGTCGTGCATTTCCAGTGTTTCCCAGTAGATGGCGCACTATATATACATTGATAGGTGTATATCTGTGGTTGTTTGGCGTGAGCTTTGTTTTTGAGCTGTTACCAGTCATATTCGAAAACGGTGAAGTCACGATATACATTCACTGGTGGTGTGCAGTGGAACAGGTCTCAACAGTTTTATGTGTTCTGAATCTTTCACAGCAGTGATGAAACGTGTAGCGCGCGTCTGAAGTCCTAGATAAATGTGAATAACGTAATGAATCTGAGCTCTTAACACGTTATGTCCTGTCTTCTGTCCGGCCCTTCTGTCAAACTTTAGGACCCTATGTGGCCCGCGAGCCAGAAAGTTTGCCCACCCCTGCCATAGAAACATGCAGGTGATAGACCCTCCAACAGAAAAGTAACACAGTGCACCTTTAATAGTCCTAGATTATGCAAAAGTTACTCTTGGGAAGTTTTAAAGGGCTCAAATTACACAATTTCTGATCTATGTTATAATGTGTTATAATATTATAATGTGGTTTCCTCATCACAAACAGATCGGTTTTTTATTCACTAGATTCATTTGGATCAATTCAGCCCTAGAATTTCCAATATCTACTGAATTAAAGGTAAAAGGAGATGTTCACTTGAAAACTACCACTTCATGACATCACAAGGTGGAACATAGCATTTTGAGCTTTGGAGATGTAGACAGACTAATAATAAAAAGTTACTCAAACATGTGTGAACGAAACAAAACACAACTCCAGGTCTGTTTTTGATGGGGTAACAATAGTGTTGTAGTCAAGACTGCACATGAGGACCAAGACCTGTCTGAGACCACAGGGTCCCGAAACCGAGACAAGATCAAGACCTCTGAGTGTCAAGACCAAGACAAGACCAAGACCTCTGAGTGTCAAGACCAAGACAAGACCAAGACCTCTGAGGGTCGAGACCAAGATAAAACTGAGCCCATGGCCCATCGAGACCAAAACCGAGACCACTGTTGTAATTTTCGACATTTGTTTGTATTTTAGAGACAAGACCGAGTCCAAGTGCCTTCAAGATCGAGACAAGACCAAGTCCAAGCGCCTTCAAGATCGAGACAAGGCTGGGTCCAAGCTTCTTTGAGTTCGAGACAAGACCGAGTCCTAGCATCTTCAAGATCGAGACAAGACCGAGTCCAAGTGCCTTCAAGATCGAGACAAGACCAAGTCCAAGTGCCTTCAAGATCGAGACAAGACCAAGTCCAAGCGCATTCAAGATTGAGACAAGGCTGGGTCCAAGCTTCTTTGAGTTCGAGACAAGACCGAGTCCTAGCATCTTCAAGATCGAGACAAGACCGAGTCCAAGGTCCTTGAAACCCGAGACAAGACCGAGTCCAAGCACCTTCAAGATCGAGACAAGACCGAGTCCAAATGCGGTGGAAACTGAGACAAGACCAAGACCTCAAAAAAACAGTTTGGAGGCCCTTCTCGAGATCAAGGACGGTCTCGAGTACTGCAACATTAGGTAACAACATTATAAAATGGCTTTAATCAAATCTCGGTCCAGATGTAAGACGATCTGTTATTATTGAGCAATATTTATTTGTATATTCAACCAGTTTCTATGACAACAATGTGACGTCTTACATTTCGACATTAAAATTCTTCAAAACCAAATCCGTAGCAGCCCGGATCCCGTCTGCGTCATTTTCCTCGTCTTTGTCACGTCTGAACCTCCTGAGGCGAGTCACTTTTCTTCACCGTACCAAACATCTCCTGCGGGTTCGACCTGACGTCAGCAGAACGCCACTCTTAATAAAAGTGTGACACGTTAGGAAGGGAAGGAAAAGTTTGAAATTAAATATTGGCTGCTGATTTATGCTTCATGTTGCAAGTGCAAAGTGGAGTCGGAAACAGAATGGTGTCAGGACGTCAATAAAGAATTAGCAAAATGGACTCAATTTGATCTGCGTGTGACCTCCCCGTGTTACTGTGGCAGAGAAGTGATTTTACTGGTTAAAAAAAGATAATATTTAACGTATTATTCAGTAAAGATGTAACAATATACGAAATATTGTGAAATCGTTTCGTCAAAGGTCTCAATAATATCGTGAGGTCATGAGAATATAGCGAATCACAAGTCTCTTCGCTTAAATTCATAGTTATGGTGCAGCAATAGCTAAAAATGAAAACATAAAACAGGGAACAACATAGACCATGATCCTTTGCGCCATTTCAGTGCAGACTACATGAAGAAATAACTGTTCTAAGTTAATCCATGTATCAGTCGTTCATTTGTTTTTCAAAATAAAACCAAAAATAAGAAAATGAAAAAAACAATTTTCTTCATATTTATCTCCAAATCCAAAATGAAAAATCGGATCACCATTTGTTTTTTTCAGTTTCCAATTTTGAGTTTAAATGAATACAGTGGCCTCTGGTGTATCACGGGGGTTATGTTCTAAAAATAACCCCGCCATAGGTGAAATCCGCGAAGTAGTCAACTTTATATTGTACAATTATTCTATCTGTTTTAAGTCTGTAAAACCCCTCAGCACACACTTTATACACTTTTCTCAAACAGAACAGTTAACCCTTTTTGCATCCTTCTTAAAAATTATTGCTGCTGTCGTTCTTTTGTTATTTTCCTCCTTCTTTATGTAACGAACCGAAGATTCATTTATTCATTTATGGAGCCCCACAGTGCAGAGTCCTGCACCGTGCAGTACAACACCGCACCCGCCCGTTAACCCGAGATTATATGAAACTTTTGTGCTGCCTACGCCGCGGACTGAACCAACAGTAAATCAGGACTAACCCAGGACTGATTCCAGGACTGAAGACTAAACCAGAATTGAAACAGGACTCACTGTCGGGACGGGCTCGAAGGTGACCGCAGGAGAAAGGAGCGGTTCAGCTCCGCACCTCATGAAGGTAAACGTGGCTGTAGCCCGATCGTGCTCGCGGTTCTGTCTCTCATGTCCTGGTTTCAGCAACTATTTGCGTGTGCCCGACCTGGTGCAAGACTTTGCTACAGCTGCGTAACATGTACCTTCCTTCAGCATGTCCAGATGTCCAACTTTTTGTGCGATGGTTTGCATCTTCTTCTTCCTTTTGAGTGCGACCGCAGGAGCCTTTGTTTGTGCAGAGCGTTTGGTCGACATTGTGGGTTTTGTCGGGGTAAACATGCAAACTTGCAAACATACAGCATTTCAGAATCACACTGCTAGAGATTGAATATTTATGTAAATTTGGCTGAATGCATTCCTTACTGTACTGTACAGAAGACAGGAGTCAGGACACAATACACGTTCATACTAAAAAAAAAAAATCTGTGAAACAGCGAGACCGCGAAAGGTGAACTGCAATATAGCGAGGGACGACTGTAATGGAAAAAAAAAACGGATAACGGCTGTTTCCCGTTTCCATGACCCAGAAGTGACACTTTTACCTAAGTGAAGCAGAAAGTGCCGTAGACATACATGTATATGCCTGTGGAAAGTGCAAGATGGAAACCCATGTGGAAACCTACGTCCTTTTTTGTGGAAATAAGACAGTAACCCTAAGACCCGAAGACATGACGACAGAAAAAAAGGTGTCACATTCCAGGTATGTTCTTTTTATTTAAAACAAAGTGATTATAGAGTAGATGTAAATATTATTTTTTGCCATCTGCCTGATCCAGGGTTGCACTTTTTTTAGTTTAAATGGTAGTAATGTTAGTGCACTCACAAAAACAGAAACTATTGCCAACATTATTCTTATGAATGGCTGAATGAATGAGGTGTTCCGTTTATTCTTCTGCTTGAGCACGTTACAAAAATCATGGAGGTTTTATATAGAACAGGAGAGAGTGAGAGTCCTGCCCTGCGTACATGTCAAAGGCCGGGGCTCAGCTAGTCAGTCTATCCAAATTGTAATAAATGCTAAATTATCTGTTTCCATTTCCATTATTCATTTAAACACAAACTTGAAAACTGAAAAGACAAATTGTTATCTCTTTTTTCATTTTGGTTTTGGAGACAAATAATGAAGAAAATAGTTGTTTTTTCGTTTTCTTATGTTTGGTTTTATTTTGAACAATGAATGAATGATACACACATTTAAGCTCTTTTAAATCTTTGTTCTTTGGGTTAAGTCTTGTCAAGGCTTTTTAAAAGAAAAAAGTAGCACATTCACTGTTTTGTTTGCCTCCACAAAATATCGTTATAAACATCGTACGGTGAGATGTATATTAAGAAAATCTCACACAGAGAGAATTGGATATCGTTGCATCCCTAATATTTAGTAGTCTTTTTTAAAAGCAATTTAACTCATTTGGTGGAGGGTTTGTCCACTGATCCAAAGGTCGGCAGCTCGAATCTCGCTCTCCACATAAACATTGTTGGTTGAGCGGTCAGATTCATTGACCCACAGGTTGGTCAAGGTGTCCTCGGGCAAGACACTTCACCCACCGCGCCCAAGTGTCTGCGTACTATAGTTTGTGAATGAGTGTGAATGGATGAGGGGTTCCACATTTGAAACTCAAAAACTTCCAACTTCAAAAAGTTTTGTGCTGAATTAAGAACATATTTGTTAACAGCGCAGAAGTGCCAACCTTAACAAACTCAATAATACAGATTAAGGGCACAGAGGGAGCAGGGTGGGAATGGAACAGAGATATTTAATGTCATTGTACTTTTTATAACTGTTTGTATATAGATTGCATTGTTTGTGCTATTTTTGTATTCTGTGTTTTGTCTGCCTCAGGACTACAGATGGAAACGAGCACTGAAAGCTACAGTCTTGTACAAAGCATCTTTTCAGAGTTTCCTTGATTAAATAAACTAAATAAACTAAACTATTATAAAGTATTACAGTGATCATCAGTGTTGGGAGTAACATGTTATAAAAGTAACAAAATACTCTAACGCAGTAAAGTTCAGCATTACACGGAAAAAAATAGTACAAATGTCAGTGATGCGTGTCACAATGCTTTTTCAACCTGGATTGAAGTGGTGGGTTTTTCTTCAGATAAATTCGCTAAAATCACTGCAATATCATCGCGCCTTGCAGACATCCTGTTCCACGGGTGCAGGGTTCTCTCAGGGGTGGTCCTAGATTCCAAGTTCTAGTCCAAGATTAGTCCTGGTTTGGTCCTGGTTTAGACCTGGTTTAGTCCTGGTTCATTTCTGGTTTAGTTCTGGTTTAGTCCTCGGTTCAGTCCTGGTTTAGGCCTAGTTTAGGCCTCGTTCAGTCCTGGTTTAGTTCTAGTTTAGTCCTGGTTCAGTTCTGTTTTAGTTCTGGTTTAGTCCTGGTTTAGTCCTGGTTTACAACTGGTTCTGCCCTGGTTTAGACCTGGTTTAATTTTGGTTTAGTCTTGGTTCAGTCTTGGTTTAGACCTGGTTTAGACCTAGTTTAGTCCTGGTTTAGTCCTCGGTTCAGTCCTGGTTTAGACCTGGTTTAGACCTGGTTCAGTCCTGGTTCATTTCTGGTTTAGTCCTGGTTTAGTTCTGGTTCAGTCCATATATGGCACAAAAGTTCAGCATCTTCACAGTTCTTTTGGTGAGAGTAACTTAAAAGTGCTGCAATAGTCGTGTAATGTTTTACATTTTAAACACAGTAATATTGTAATGTAACAAATGACTTTGAAATGACAGTAACAAGTAAAAAACAACACATTACAGTTTTAAAGTCACTTGCCCAACAGTGATGATCATTCAGAGTTGCCTTTTGTATTAGAGGAGCGGTACAGTCCCCCCTTGTGGCGTGTCTGTGGTACTGCGTCTGCTCTCTGTCTCTTTCTGCTGCACAATACATCCTCTGTGCTCGAGTCGGGCCGAGCTCAGAGCTGTTTCCATATGGCTCTCGTTGGTTGCCGTAGAGAAAGACATTATTGTAGCCAGATACACTGTAAAAACACCACATTGTAAAAACACTTCACTGTAAAACGAAAAAAAAAAAAAGAACCTTCACCTGTAGCTCATTCACCGACTTATATAATATGAGACGCTGAAGAGGCCGTTAGATCAAACTGTGTGGACTGACTTTTCAATTCTGATTCTGACACTCTTCCTTTAGACGACAGAATGTGATTTTTAACTTTTTTTTAAAAAGCTGCATTGTGTAACTTTTCAGGTGAAGAGTCTGCCACCTGCTTTTCTCCAGGGAGATGTTTTTGCTTTGTCTAGAATCTTTCACACTACAGCATTAAACCTTTCTAACTTTTACTTGTGGGTCCGTCACCTGCTTGTTTCTATGGACACGCCGTTGCTCTGCCTGGAATGTTCCGCAGTGTGACATTAAACAGCTCTACGTTACATTTATTCAGTTACAGGCGGTTTTAATATCTCAAAAACACCTTGAAAAACAGGGATTCTGATTGTGAGTGGGGTCGCCACGCCACAGATCTGGCCTGTAACTTGGTCTGGTTTGGTCTCCATGAAGTTAGAAAGGTTTAATTTCTCTGGAATGTTCCGCAGTATAGCATTAAACCTTTCTATCCTAACGGAAACCAATCATAAATCCATAAATCCTTCTTATTTTTGTCTTTGTTTACAGCCAAATTACTTACAAATGTAGAGACGTCTAATACTTTTTAAAACATTCTTTGAGTAGTTTTCAGACACTTTAAAGGTACATTGCGTAACTTTTCTATTACCTGCTTGTTTCTATGGAGATGTTATTGCTTTCCCTGGAATGTTCCACGGTATGACATTAACATCTATGTGGCATTTATTCTTTACAGGCGTTTCTATTGCTCAAAAATACAATAATTCTCTCTTTATAGCGTCGCCTCTCCACAGATCTGACCTGTGATGTAGCCTACAGCTGCCTTCCTGGAGATAAATAGGTTTAATCGATACCCTGGGATATTCTAGACAAAAGCAAAAACATCTCCATGGAGACAAATAGGTGATGAGGTGATGGACCCTCCACCAGAAAAGTTGCGCATTGCACCTTTAACGCCTACTTGAGTAATATTTGTACTGAAGTAACTGTTCGCTCTTACTTGAGTAAACGTTGTGCTTCGTCTTCCCACTGTGAGGAAGTGTGAGGTGACAAAAGCTTTACGTGACAATATGAAATGATTTGAACATTTGTGTTTCTTCCTTCAGGTATGACTTTGTTGATTTAGATTTGTTTTTGTATTCAATCTTTTAATACTAATACAACCAATTTAGTCGTTCTAATTACAGTGAAATTAAAAGACCTGTATTATGCAAACTTTTAAATCTCTGTTATTAAGTTGTAGCGAAGCTGGCGCCACCTAGTACCTCTGCTCAATTTCATTTCACTCCAGCGACTAGGTTAGGAACCGGAATACACTCGACGGTTTACAAGAACCCCGGAGGTTGTAGGCCGTGCACTGGTCAGTCAGTGAAGAGCTGTGAAGCCATGACTTCAAACTCAAGCGCCTGTTTCCTTTTGTGGAACAGCACAACAGTAAACAAAGCGGTTGAGATGGATGTGGATGAAGACAGACATTCTGTGTTGGCAACAAGATTGAGGATTTAAAGTGGGAACAAAGAAAATGTTTGGTGAATTTTATCAAGGAGAAAAATGTTATTGCCCTTTTTCCTATGGGATTTGGCCCATTACATACGTCACAACCAAATAGCAACAATTGGTTAAATAAAAAAAGTACCCACCTCCCGTCCAAGCGAACGAATTCTAATGGTGCGACATCAGGTGGTTTCCATGAAGTGAAACTGATGAATCAGGCTACCGTATTTTCCGGGCTATTGGGCGCGATGTTAAACCTCCAACCCCATCAAAAAACAACAGTCCCCACAGTCCAGAGCGCCCTACACACGAATCCACTCAGGTGTCCCAGCACGACTTCAGTAAACTACAATGCTGCACCACCCACAGAACACACAAACACACACAGAGCAGACAGCGACCACACAGCGACAAACACCCACAGACACACTCATCACTCCACATGGACAAGGAACGGAACAGAGGAACGAACCGAAAAAGCGAGTGCAATGTGCCACTTCTAGACACAACTGAACAACTGAGTCACTGCGAACACGCCGACAATCCAGCGGTCCCAGACAGCACCCTCCCTACACGCCACAACTGAACAAAGCCCAGAGTCACCGTGAACAAACAAACAAACAAAACCACTCACCCATCACACTGTTGTGTTTCGCTTAAAATTCCGGTGCGGTTTATTTGTGAAAAAAGTTCGAAAAATAGACCATTCTATGACAGTGCGCCTTACAATCCAGAGCATCTAATAGTGTGCAAAATATGGTAATTAAGTTGTTCCCTCCTCAAAAACATACCTAGATTTGTGTTTTGTTTCATTCACAGTCTTGAGTAACCCTTTTTTATTAGTCTGTCTACATCTCCAAAGTTCAAAATGTGACCTTGTGACATCATAGAAGTGTTGGTTTTCAAGTGAACGTCTCCTTTTACCTTTAGCTCAGTAGAGATTGGAAATTCCAGGGCTGAAATGATCCAAACTATTCCAGTGAATCAAAAACTGATGTATTTGTGATGAGGAAACCACATTATAACATACATCAGAAATAGTGTAATATGAGCCCTTTAAAACACACAAGAGTACATTTTGCGTATTATAGGACTTTTAAAGATGCACTGTGTAACTTTTTTTGGTGGAGGGTCCGTCACCTGTTTGTTTCTATGGATATGTCAATGTTGCTATGCCTGGAAAGTTCCACAGTATGACATTAAACAGCTCTACCTTACAGTTATTCATTTACAGGTGGTTTTATCGCTCAAAAATACCTAGAAAAACTGCGCGAGGTCGCCTCTCCACAGATCTGACCTGTAACTGTTGGTTTGGTTTCCGTGAAGATAGAAAGTTAGAAAGTTTTAACGCCACACTGCGAAACATTCCAGACAAAGCATTCGATGGAGCCTCCAACGTGCCATTAAGCATTCAAGCATTCATTCGCTTTTCGTATCTTTAGCCTTATTGTTTTTACCTGTCCCTGCGCAGACCTTTGGAACCTCTCTGTTTATGAAATGTGCTATACAAATAAAGTAGATCGCGCTGGAAAAAGTTTGGAAAATGAGCCTGGAAACTACCTTCGAGTACAGCTCTGCTCTGGTCTCAGCGCAGGACTCATATTCTGGTTCATATGTGGGCGGAATAATAGCTCCCCCGGGATCTAACCTTTTTAAGTGGGATAGAAAACAACTGCGTGTGATTTATTGTGATAAAGTTTTGAGCGTTTGAGTCTTTGGCAGCGGACTTGTGGTTGCCTGTTTTCGTTGGTCGTGCTCAGGTCTTGTCTGGGGGTCTTTCCAGCTACTGAAAAACATTTATTTAGACTTTTCCGTCACTTTCGTAATAATTTTGAGCCGTCAATGAAAAGCAACCGCCGAATATGAAAGCTGAGGATTGTGTGTATCCCGCAAATATAGCGATTTCTGAGATTTGATGCTTGAAATAATTGTTAATGAAAGGGCCTGCGTTGCACAAAATTGCCTCTTATGACTTTTTAGCAGTGTCATAATGTTAGGTTGTCAAAAACATACCTGGAGATGTGTTTTATTTCATTCACACATGATTGAGTAAACCTTTTATTATGAGTCTGTCTACATCTCCAAAGCTCAAAATGCTCCGTTCCATATTGTGGTTTCATGGAGTGGTAGTTTTCAGTTTAACAGCTCCTTTTACGTTACCTGTCCAGCCCGAACCACACTCTTTGACAAAACTTTGCAAAGACGAGTGGATCTGGAGCTGTATAATGAAATCTGGAAGGTGAACCCAAGTCTGGAAGTTCAAATTCCCCAAAAATGCATTGCGCTCTATCAGTGGCGAACTGTGGACCTCGACCCCTGGGCCATGAATGATATCTGGAAGAAAGAGTAGAATGAGAAAGCCCGCGGACAGCCCAGCCTCCACTGATGTGTTTTAAGTGTAAAAATACACTAAAGCCACTATGTTGACTGGGAAAACAAGGTACTCACCGACCGCAGTGGACGCCCTGGACACGCGTCAAATATTTTTCTCCCGTTTTGTCCCGTCCATGATGCGTGTCGGGGGTGTCTGAATTCAAATACAAAGGCATCTTAATTGAGGCGTCCAGTGTGTTTTTTGATGCTGCGGTCTCCCTTATATTTGCTATCACAGGGTATTCGCGAAGGCCCAGAAGATGTCGTGATATGATCCTGCCCATAACCCAATGAAATATGATTGGCTAAGACAACTGTCAATCTCAAACTCATCCCCACATTGACTTGAATTGCACAGGCTTTCACTACAGCCACCAAAGGCCCTGCAGGTGTTTTGTAGTTCAGAAGTGTCAGACTCACATTCACAAAGGGCCAAAATTAAAAACTGGGACTAAGTCGTGGGGCAAACTAAATATTTATTGAAAAATTTCAACAACATCTGCATGTTTTCTCCTTTTTTTGAGATATGTAATGTTAAACTTTTTCTTATTAAAATAAATGTTTAATAATAGTTTAATAATAGTCCTTAAACATTGAATTCAGGACAAGCATCATATACAATAATAACAACATTTTAAATAAATAATGTCTCTATATCTGACCTGTAGCCGGCGGGCAGCTCGAATACATATTTGATATGATCTTGCAGGCCAAATATAATTATATCGTGGGCCAAATTTTGTCTGCTTTAGTTCAAGGGGGAGTCACTGATGTACCCAGATACCATTGGAAGAAAAACTGTGATTGGTACATTTCCATTCCATTATATTAACCCTTTATTTCCCAAGAAATATTAGTTCAAGTTTATAACAACAACAATGATCTAGATTTATTTAATTAATTAATTTATTTTTAACTACTGTAGTGTTGATTCCTCACTGAATAAAAATATGTTAGTAGTATAAAAAAATGTTCTTGGGCTTTCACTGAATACCTTGAAGGCCCTGAGGGTTCTCTCTGTGCTCTATGGGAGAATTCTTTCTGGGGCCAAGCTCGCGGGGGCTACAGTGCCAATGGAGCGGCCACTAGTTGGTGCCGAGCTGAGGCAGAGGAGAGAATGCCTTTTCTAGTTTTTATTATAGATCCATGAGCGGTATCCTGTCTCCCTGATTTCAGAGAGTGTGATTGAAGGGAGGATTACCCAATCAGAGAAGCATGCTCTGTGTCAAAAACAAACATGGTTGCTTACACCAGGGGTCTTCAATGTTTTTCAGGCCAGGGACCCCCAAACTGATGAAGAGCTGGAGCAGGGACCCTCTAATATACACATGGCATACAGTTGTGTTTTATATTAAACTGGGCCTAGTGTCGTGTATAAACACAGCTACTCTGTTATTGTACATTCAATACTAGGGGTATTTCATCAAAGTCGCTTAACAAGTCCAGTCCAGAAACTAGCTCCATCTCCAATTTAAGCCTCAACTCATTCCATGACAGAAATAAGCCTGAGTCTAATCAAAGCTAGTTCAGGCCTGAAGTTTAAGCTGCACTTTGTACACTCGCGGTGACACTGAGAAGGCTGAAGAGCGAGAGAAAAGACACTATTCCCCCCTCCTCTCCTGTTCACTCCCCTACCCAGAGGCTGGCTGCGTAGTGCAGACTCCAGAGCCTGGTTAATATGCCCGAAGTTGCATCACCTATGCCCAGTGCACGGTAGTACATATGGGGCTTACGTTTCACTGTGTGTAAAAGTGAAGCTGTAACGGGGGGCAGTAGTTTTGCGAGGTATGGGTAGCTACAGTTAGGGATGGGCATTCAATGAAATTGTATTAATCGATTGTCGGGAGAATTAACTATCCATTTTTACTTAATGTTTTTAAATAATAAATATCATCATTATTATTACTATTACTAATCTGCATAAATAAACTCAACTTTTCAACATATAAACCATAATCACTGTAGAGCTACATCAGCCCGTTTGACATTATAATGTGTTTAATGCAGCTGTCTGACAAAAACGAAACTGAAAACCTCATCCCATGGCTAATTTGCATAAGCAGAGATGTTGTGCGCTGATGAGGTTCAGCTTCTGTCGGACTAAAGGACATGACTCAGTAGAATATGAGTGTTCTTTCTGTGACAGAGGGATGCTGATGCTGAAAGTGAGTCTGTTCAGTGTGTCGCGATGTTTTCAAAGATCGTACGTGTGCAGGTTTGGCGCAGCTCTTTATGTTGCAGTAACCGGGAAACTACGTAAACATGCACCATGATGAAACCGGGATACAGATGTGCAGGTAAACGCACTCACTGAGAGGTACAGTGTCTCCAAGGAGGTGCCAGAGCCCAAATGTGGGACTGAGGCTGCAGCTCAAGTGTTTGCGCTGTCAGACGCAGCTTCATATCTGCGCACAGAAACCTACATTCAGTTGTCGATTAGAAATGAACATAATCGACGAAATTCTTAATGATCAATTATCGATTATTCGACTAATCGTGCCCATCCCTAGTTACAGTACAAGAAGTGATAATGAGAGACAGATGTGATCAGACTGAACGCTCCACAGCTCCACAGGACGTGACATACTTACTTTATTCTCCAGTTTTATTTTCTTAATTGGTGATACACGTAGGATTCAGCAGTGTCGCGTTGACATTTTGGTTCAAATGTAAAAAAAAAAAAAAAAAAAAAAAAAAAGAGAAAAAAAAGCTCTATCCATAGGAGGGCTGTCAGCTTACTTCTGGAGGCAACCTGAACAGAGAGTCTTAAAAAGAGTCCATGAGAGTTAAAAGTAGTTCACAGACATGTCTCTTTATTTGTTCAAGCAGGTACAGGTCTCTGATTCAAGTCGATTTACATGATTCAGCCACACGGCATCTCTTCACGTCCCCCAATTTAAAACACACAGGAAAACAGGTGCCTTTATAGACGAGTTTCATTGTTGACAAAAGCGCGCGTTGCATGTTGGGAATTATTTTGGTCGGCAGCAATAAACACTAATTCAACATGACGGCCGGAGCGAGAAAGCACGTAAAGGGTATTGATCCTGGTTATTTATCCACTCTAACAGCAGAGGACCAAAGACCATTTGACCAGAAATTGGTCATAAACATCGACGGAGCCAAATCACCCTTTTCAACCCCTACAAAGCCTGGACCAAACCAAATTTCTGGTCAGAATCGCCAACTACCTGGACAAATATTCACTTGGGTGATATCCACAATGACTTGGTGGAAACTCCTGGGCCATTCACAGCAGAAAAGATGAAAACCTCCAAGAGTCTCGATGTGTTGTTGAACTTGTTGGAGTCCACGGTTTGTTAGGATCTTCTACGTTTGCCCTGAGAATGTTTGAAAGCCGTTTAATTCACCGTTAGCGGTTCTTTTCACTCAAAATACAAAAAGACATTTTCCTTCTTCCGTGCTTCTATTTGTGCATCCGATAATGCAGCAGGAATTTACCATTATCGGGGATAAAAACGCGAGGTTACGCACTGTGTTTAACGCTACCGTGTTTCTTGCCTCCGACCAAAATAATTCCCAGCATGCAACGCGGGCTTTTAATAACAATGATGTCAGCTGAAACTCGCCTATACTAACCATCTGACTGCATAACTTGTTGATTTTGCATTTTCAGCAGAAACATACACAGCAATTTTGACCCAACACGTGTGCGATGCATATTATCATGGAATGGTATAGGTTAAAGGTTCAGACCCACCCCTTTGCTGTCCCATACACAGCCCAAAGTCCACAACAACATCATATCCCAACCCACTGACACTTCCAAGTCCAAACATTGCTCTACTTCTATATTGCATGGTGACCTAACATGAATGAAATATTAAAAACAAAGAGAATAATCCCACAGGGCCCACAGCATGCGACGTCAACTCCCATTGGACACCACAGTTTTCTAACGCGAAAATCAGCACTTATTTCTTTTATTAAGTCATTTAAGATCAATATTGTGATTTAAAATGTCCAAATTATAACAGAATGATCCACAGGTGTAATAACTATAGCGCACACACAAGCACTATAGGTCTGATTTAAAAACAGTTCCAAAAACCTCCCATTAGGCTGAGCTCAGGTTCAGCTGCAAAACATCTTAAATGGGGGGGTGTCTCTAAATCTTCATTGAGTGAATTTCTAAACAGGAAACACATGGATTTGAGTTCATTTTACTTTAAAAAAAAAAAAAAAATCACATTATGTTGAACAATGGAGCTGAAGGCGTACCGAACATGTTTCTATGACCTGACGCGGGCTCATAAAATGCCCCCCCCCCGTTGGTTGAGGGCTTATTGGAGGTCTAATTGGAACAGAGCCGTGATTGGTCGTTGGACTTGTGCCAGCAGCCAGTGAGAGGCCAGGACAGAGCGTCGTTAAACAGCGGGGGGGCGGGGCCGTGTGTGTGTGGTCACCCGGGCGCACATGTGACAGTAAAAATACAGTTTACTCAGAGCGCGTTATAAAAGAGCGGATTAATAAAGAATCAGACATCAAGAGTTTGAAAGAGTAAAGGAACTGCTGTGTTTCAGAAGACGTCAGAGCGTTCTACAGTTCAACTTTATTTAACGCAGATGGGGGCAGGTCAAATGTTAAAGGGCCCATCTCATGCAAAATCTACTTTTCAGAGCTTTCTACCTTCTAAGAGTGATGTGTGGGCCTTGTATATGTCGCCCAAGTGGTTTTTAGATTGATTCAGCGTTTTTTGTAACAAATTGCAGCGTATTTCTGCCACCCTCCCACATGACAACGAACTAAACCTGCTACAACGATGACGTGGCAGATACACCTATGACGCGTCTAATGTAGCAGAAAGCGCTTCACACCCGCCTACCTCCCCCACTCCACCGCCTTCGCCCCGCCTCCACCCCGCATCGGCTGACAATTCCCACATGAACACTTAAACAAAAGCAACTGCATGAGCTCATTGTTCTACACTGCAGTGAACACGATATAATAAGTTTATCTACTAGTGTTTATTAATACTTTACCAATCAGTAATGTTCAGCTGATGTCGACGCGGTGCTTGAGCTTCGTGCACCTCAAAGTCCTCGTCCGATTCCGGGTCCAACACATGCGGCTGAACGCGCTGTATCACCATGATGAATAAAAGTTTATTCCTACCACTATCAGGGTGCACGCCTGTCTCCCCCTCCCTCCCTGAGATGGGCGGAGGAAGGGCGGCTCACTCGTCGCCTACGTCACGTTTGGAGGGCGGAGCCTGTGCTTTCTCGGGACGGGCGGGGGGATGAGCAGTAGTCGGCCTTTCATAGTACCTGGTCTGTGACTGACTCCAAGAAATCAGTAAGATTTCAGAACTATTGTGTAATGGATGTTCCAAAACCCAAATTGTGCTTTTTATGTGCAGAAGATACAATGTGAAAAGAGTTATTTTGCATGAGATGGGCCCTTTAAACTCCATACACCTTCACTAGAACCACTCAGATGATTTCAGCCAAGGAATTGCCAGTCTCTTCTAGGGAAGTAACGGTACATGTGTTGTTCTAAATTCATATTTTTGAGATCCGATCCAATACGATAATTGACCTTAGTGTACCCGCCAATACCGAATACCAGTCTGACACTATATAGTATGAAGAAGTATACTAAGGCTACTCAATTTTGTTACAGTACAAGAGCAATAAATACAGGGCATCCCAGAAAATTTGACATCCTTTCATAGGCCAATAATTCTGGCAATTCTTGTTGAAATAACCTAGCCTGACTCATCAACCGGTTTCACATCGTAGAAACCGTCTGAGATCACAGTGTTAAGATTCGTTTGCTCGATTGTATCCGGGTACTTTTTTAATTTAACCAATCTCTGCTATTTGGTCGTGACATATGTAATGCATGGCTAACAGGACTAACTGGTATATTAAGCTTTTTCCAAATCCCATATGAAGAAGAACAATAACGTCTTTCCCCTTGATAAAATTCACCAAACATTCTCTTTATTCCGGCTTTTAAAAAAATCACCAGCTTAAACTTTGCAGCTCACGTCATCAACATTCTCTGGTGGTGTGTGTGCAACTAACTGAAAGCACTGCTCTGTCTGAAGCTCTGTTACTCAAATTAGATCTGGATAGAGAGCTGCACATAAGATTGCTTAGTGGTGAGCAATGTTGCCAAAAATGATTAAACTTGATTTCAATTTAGTTTTATCCCAATAATAATAATGATCAAAAAATATTACAGTCCCCAGAAATGCTAAAACCTTGGCCTGATTCGTCAGTCGCTTTCACTTCGTGGAAACCGTCTGACCTCGCAGTGTTAAGTTTCGTTTGTTAGACGGTAGGTGGGTACTTTTTTATTTAACCAAGCTCTGTTATTTTGTCATGACGTATGTAATGCTCCAAACCCCGTAGGAAGAACGACAATAGTGTCTTTCCTCTTGATAAAATTCACCAAACATTCTCTTTGTTCTGACTTTAAATCCTCGATCTAGCCAACACACAATGTCTGTCTTCATCTCCATCCATCTCGGCCACTTTGTTTACTGTTGTGCTGTTCCACAAAAGGGACTCAGACAGGCACTTGAGTTTGATGTCATGACTTCACAGCTCTTCACTGATTGAACGCTGCACGGTCTACAACTTCCAGGCTTCTTGTAAACTGTCAAGTGTATTCTGATTCCTGACCTAGTCACTGGAGAGAAATGAAATTGAGCGGAGGCACTAGGTGGCCCCAGCCTAGCTACTAAAACCTGTCTTTAAAGGACAAATATTGCATAATTATTTTATCTCAGGTACCATGTTGTTTCCTGTCCACAAAGCAGAGGGTGTAGACTCTGAGGATTTGAATTTAAAAATATAAAAAATTATAAAGTTATAATGTTGTTTTCTCATCACAAACGTACCTGGAGTTGTTTCCTTTCTCTCACACTTTTAGCACACAAATCCTGTATATTTAGGCTGATCTGAGTTTAGTTTTAACAGTTTAACCCGAAGGAGCTGACTTAGTTGGAACTACAACAGGTGAGCTCATGTAGCTGTTAAACTAGTCTCTCACGCACTAAATTACAGTCACAAGCCATAGAACTATAATAAAATCTGGGAGGTGAACCCAAAATGGCGTCGTATTGTTTTCAGTGGCCTGTAGTCATTGGCACATGGGCCCAAAAATAATTTTCCTTTCTGCATCACTGCACTTGGACTAGGGTGACCAAATTTTCTAAATCAAAAACTGGGACATCCTTGGTTAGTGGTAATAATAAAATTGTGAAACGAGTGCGTAATTAAGGAAAATTGTTCTGCACTCAGCACTAATGTGAGTCAGTATAGTCACATTTTCTTCTTGTTTTGGTCATTTTTAAGCAGCTTTTCTAGAGTATATTTTACCTAAACGAATGACACTGTATGCCTCTCATTACTGTTTCCGGGGATCACATTGGTCAAAAATAGGGACACCTGCAACATTTCTTGCATAAAACTGGGACAAATAAATGTTTTTTGATAAATCTACTGGGACAGGCTCAAAGCTGGGACTGTCCCGGGGAAATAGGGATGTCTGGTCACCTTATACAAAATCTGACCTTGGTGAAAGCTGTCAGCTGAACATGGGCTGTTTGAATTCCCAAAAAATACATTGCGCTCTACAGATGCATCACGAATTTCGGACTTCCGGTCATTGCACAATGCATACTGGGAAGGTTTTTCTGAAAAGGTGAGCATCAAACCGCCATGTTTGTTTTCAGCTGGTGCCTTTTGCTTTGTTGTCACTCCACATACAAAATGTTCGTTGCAAACTCAGAATGAGTTTGGCAGTCAAAGGTTCCTTTCCTTTTTCATCTTTCTTGTGGATCAGTCCTGCCCATCACCTTCACCTTTCACTATTTTTCAATTCTGTTGGGAAGAGAAACAGTTTGAACAGAGGTTTGCAGTCACACACATCTGATTCCCTTTTGCAGTTATGAAGATTGCAAACAAATTTCTCGAGCTGTTTTCCGTTGTTAGGATCCAACAACCACACGATTATGATGGCCGAATACCAAAACTAAAATATGATGATATCAGAACCAGAAACAAAAGTGATATGGTTCAAAAGACTAGAAAAGACTGACTTTGTTAATAGACGCATCCCACTGGGAAAACAAACACGGTGGTTTGATGCTCACTTTTTCGGAAAATCCTTGTATCCAGCATGCATTGCACAATGATCGGAAGTCTGAAATTCATGATGCATGTATTGGAGAATTCTAGGCCCAAGCTCCCGGGAGCTGCAGTACCTGGAGAGGCCACTAGTCGGTCTCAAGACGGTGTTCTGTCGAAATGGGCTGCCCCATCAAAATGAGCTAAAGTGACGTCTATTGATCCATGCTGCTCCGTCGAGTGTGACTGCATCTGTTAAAGTGTGTTAAACAATAAATGACTTTATAAAGTCAGGTTTTTTGTTCTATATCAGTCTTTTGATCTGCCACAATAATGTATCAATGAATTTAAATGAAAATACCTCAAGTTGAAGCTTTTCTCAGCAATTTTTAGGTGAGATTAAAATGAGATTAATTAGATTAATTAATTACAGATCATAATTAATTAATCTCTCAGTTTTTTTGAATCGCTTGACAGCACTACTTGTTACTCAACTCAAATCAACGGCATTTAAACTCTAACAGTGCTTGGGGGTCATTTCCATCTACGTATTTTTATTTCACTATTTTATCCGTAAAACAATCCCTATTAGCTGGCCCCGGTGAGCTTCATTTAACTGGAGCCGAGCACTGCGGTTCACGTCACGCTCACAGAATCCACTCGCCTACGTGTTCGTCGCTGCTGCTTACAAAATGCACGTGAACTGAAGAAAGAATAAATACTAATTTCGTTCTCAATTCTATATTTTTCATAACGGTTTGGCATTAAAAACCAATAACCGACCCATTTTGAACATTACAAAAAGAGTTTTCCTTGACGTGAAGCTGTTTTAGTGAGTGTCCAGGGCATGAGAATACTGGGTTTAAAAACTCAAATTAGATTTAAATGAGGTGACAGGAAGTGACATCATGAAGCTGGCGTCTGATTGGCTGTTCGGGTCCAAGCGGCCATTGAACTTTTACTGCTGTGCTTTTAGACCCTCATTTCAGGAATTATGTGGAAAAACGAATTCTTAAAGGGCCAATTACGCTGCTGTGGGAATCCTACTCGAGAACAACCAACTGAAAAGAGGTGAGGTCGGGGGTTTAGAGCCGCACATTTTCACTATTTATACTGCTGCGATGTCCTTGAGCAAACACCTCACCTTATAATGTTTATTTTTATTTTGCAACATTTATTTAAAGGTCCTTTCCTACGCAAAATTGACTTTTATGAATTCTAGGCCATGTTATAATAGTTACTTCATCAAAAACCGACCTGGAGTTGTGTTTCGTTTCATTCACACATGTTTGAGTAATTATTATTAGTCTGTCTACATCTCCAAAGCTCAAAATGCTCTGTCCCACCTCGTGATGTCATGAAGAGGTAGTTTTCAAGTTAACAGCTTTTTTTTTTTTTTAACCTTTAAATCAGCAGAAATAGGTCATTCCTGTGCTGAAATTTTCCATATGTCTGTAGCGAAGGTGTACGGGGTTAAAAAAAAAAAAAAAAAAAATTAAAACAGTGGAGCACTTCCTGTATTACTGCATGACATCAGAAGGTAGAACAGTGTTTTCAGTTTGAGTTTCACTTATCCAAGGTCAGCAGCAGGGACTCCCACACTTCCTTCACCCCAAGGCATCCCTCCACCGTGTCCTGGGTCTTCCTCAGGGCCTCCTTCCGGCGGGACATGCCCAGAACATCTCCCCAGGGAGGCATCCAGGCGTGTGTTAAACATGTGAATGACACAAAACACAACTCCAGGTATGTTTGTGATGAGAAAAGATTATAACATAGATCAGAAAATAATGTACCGTATTTTTTTGACTATAAGGTGCACTGGATTATGAGGCGCAATATCAATCATATTGAATTTTCGGATCAATTTTCATACATAATGTGCAACAGATTATAAGACGCATTCAGCGAAACAAACGGACGACACTTGAGACTGATCCCGCTGCCCAGGCATTCATGATCCATTGGCAGATCGTGACGTAACTCATCCGATGTTGCCTCCCTGTCTGGGTGAATGTGGATTATGAATGTGAATGTAGGTGGATCATTTAAGTTTTTTTTATTTTTTATTTCCTTACTCAAATATACATTGAGTAATAATGTGTTTAATGAAGCTTCGCTCACATTTGTTTACGTTTTACAGAAATGAAACTTAAAACCACGTGGCTCATTTGTATAAACTATAAGAGCTGAAAAAACAGCTGCTCCTTGTGCACTGATGCGGTTCAGCTTCTGTCGGACTAAAGGACAAGACTCAGTGGAATATATGTGAAAATCGGTTCGAGGTCAGTAAGCACAACCAGAATTAATACATAAGACACACTGTCGATTTTTGAGAAAATTAAGGATTTTTTTGTGTGCCTTATAGTCAGAAAAATACAGTAATAAGGACCTTTTAATAACTAAGTATTGTTTTATATTTTTAATTCAAATCCTCAGAGTCTCCACTTTTTGCTTTGTCCTTCTCTCAGTGAGCTTCTTGATGAAGTCTCCTGAATTGGTTTTTACTTCACAGATGTGCCTCAGCGTTGAGAAAAGACAAAAGCGCAAACCAGGGTTCAAAGCAAAGGATGGATATTTTTCAAAATCTAAAACCAGTTTGGAGTTATTTTGAGTTTCTTTTGTTTACTACATTCCACATCTGTCATTCACAGTTCTGATGCTTCAGTGAGAAACCACAGTGTAAATAATCATGGAACTAAAGACAGGGTGACCAGATTTTCCAAATTCAAAACTGGGTTGGTATCATTAAAATACTGGAAAGAGTAGGACTGGGTATCATTAAGAAGTTGCTGATACAATACAGACCTCAATATATAGGCCACGATACGATATATATCTCGATACAGTGATCTTACAGTTTGATATGATGTATTTCAAATTGATTTTATATGATTCAATAAAAAAGAAAGGCTAAATCATCACCACTTCTTGTGCAAAGTTCATATGAAACACAAACATTTTAATCCTCATAACAGTGAAAATGTCAAATGTGTTACGAGTTTCCTTCCTCTAAACCAGTGTTTCCCAAACTTTTTTTCTGGGGACCCATATTTTAAAATTTCACAAACCTTTCCAACCCAAGTCAATAAACAAAATAAATAAATTTGAATTTGAACATTATTGAACATTGAGGATATTTTATTGTTGACTGAATGATCATGTCTCTCCAAACAATTAGTATTTTAAACAATGAAAAACTGTCATTGAAGCAGCAATAAATGGATCCATAAATCGCCTGTTTGGACATTAAATGTAGCCCATTTCTTTTCTTTTCAACATTCAGTTGAACCAGCAATATTCGTCAATAGTCAATAGACTAGAGCTCGAAGCCCGTGGAGGCTCGGACACGTTGCATCTCACATAGTCAGAAAAAAAAAAGAAAAGACAAAAAAAAATACATCAAACTTAAAGAAACGCTCATGGTGGACTTTTTCAAAATAAAACCCAGTGAGCAACAGACGTTTACATAAAAAATAAAAATAAAAAAATAAAAACTGCGTTAAAGCCATTAAAATAATTGTTGGTAATAATGAATTAATTAGTTAACGCAAAATTAATGCATTAACGTAGAAATGAGATAAAACATGTCTTAACATTTCAACCTACATGCAGATTGTGACAAGGCAACCCCCAAAAACATTCTCTTGCAACCCACCTGACGGTCGTGGCCCAGTCTTTGGAAACAAAGCTCTAAACAAGCAACAAAACATGTAACAAAACAATTGAGTAAAATATACCAAAAAATACTCTTGGTGATATTTCGATTCAACAGCCCAAATTATCGACACTGTATCATCACATTAATCATCACTGGCTCTATGGACCTTAAACTGATATGGAGCGTTTCAAGCAACTGATTTGTCCCTCGGTCACCAACCTTGGCGTCACTGTAGACTGTGATTATAAACTTAACAAGCAGGTTAATTCTGTAGTTAAATCCAGTTTTTATAACCTACATCTTTTATCCAAAGTGAAACCTTTTTGATCTTTTAATCATTTTGAACAGGTCATGCACGCTTTTATCTCTACTCGTCTGGATTACTGCAATGCGCTCTACACAGGAATCAACCAAAACACACTTCATCGCTCGCAGTTAGTTCAGAACTCTGCTGCGCCTCTTTTAACATGGAGCAAAAAGCATGATCACATTACCCCAATTCTTGCGTCTTTGCTCTGGCTTCCTGTTCATTTTAGAATTGATTTTAAGATTGTATTATTTGTTTTTAAAGCTTTGAATGGACTGGCCCCACAATACGTCATGAACCTCATCCAAATGTACACCCCTGCACGCGTTCTGAGGTCCGAGGGCCAGCTCCAGGTCGTGGTGCCTACAACGAGACTTAAAACCAGGGGGGACTGGACCTTCTCAAACTCTGGAACACGCTGCCCCCCCCCACGCCCCAACAGTCCTGACAGTGGAGAGTTTTAAGTCTCGTCTTAAGACCCACTTTTATTCTCTGGCTTTTAACACCGCATGAGTTGTGTGGTCCTCTGTGTCTTTTATTTTATTTATTTATTTATTTATTTATTTATTGGTTTTTATCAATTTAATTTTTTAGTACTGCTTTTATGTATTGATTTTTATTATTTTTGCTCATTGATTTTATTATTATTATTTTATTTATTTTTCTATTAGTGTCTTTATTAAACATAATTCTGCAGATTTTATTATTATTTTTTTTTTTTTGAAGTAAAATGTTGCATTGCTGTGTGAAGCACTTTGGAAACTGTTTTGTTTGTAAAATGTGCTATACAAATAAAGTTGGATTGGATTGGATTAAACAATACGAAATATCGATATTTCAATATTTCAATATTTTTGCACAAGAAAAGAAAAGAGAGCAAAACATTGTCCTTTCTCGACTCACATGTGTTATAAAGTTTGTGGTCCTCTTTGTCTATGTTTATTTTATTTATTGTTTTTATCTATTTTATTTTTTAGTACTGCTTTTATGTATTGATTTTATTAATTTTGTTCATTGATTTTATTATTATAATTTTTTTCTATTAGTGTCTTTATTAAACATGATTCTGCAGTTTGTTTGTTTTTTAAGTAAAAAAAAGTGCTATGTGAAGCACTTTGGAAACTGTTTTATTTGTAAAATGTGCTATACAAATAAAGTTGGATTGGATTGGATTAAACAATTCGATAAATGGATATTTCAATATTTTTGCACAAGAAAAGAGAGCAAAACATCGTCCTTTCTTGACTCACTTGTGTGTTATAAAGTTATAATCTTGGGTGCATTTTTAGTGATTTTCAGTCATTTACACCCATTTTCGAGCACATTTTTTTTGTATTTTGGCTAAACAAATGACAATATATTTAGGGGTGTCAAATTATCGTGTTAATTGCGATTGATTAATTACAGTAATATTAAGCGCGTTATGTTTTTTAATTGTGTTAATCTTATTTTTAATCTCTAACTTGACTGTTTCTGTATGCAAGTTGCTTTATTATAAAATCTGTTTTTATGTGTTGTTGGGACAATAACACATCGCTCCCACAAATAATTGTAATTTTCATTCCCGTTCTCCGCCGCATCTGTGATAAACCTGCACATGTATGATGTCTGAAAACATTGCGACACAGAACAGACTCACCTTCACCTTCAACATCCCTCTGTCACAGAAAAAATCACTCATATTCCACTGAGTCGTGTCCTTTAGTCCAACAGAAGCTGAACCGCATCAGCGCACAAGAGCGTTTTTTTTTTCTTTTCTCTGCTTAGTTTATGCAAATGAGCCATGTGGTTTTAAGTTTTGTTTCTGTGAGACTTGCGCAAAACTGCATTAAACACATGATAATGTCAAACGGGCTGATGTGGCTCTAGAGTGGTGATGTTTCTATGTTGTAAAGTTGAGTTTATTTATGCAGATTAGTAACATTAATAATAATGATGATACTTATATAAAAACGTTAATGATAGTATGAAAATAATGTAATAATGAATTCAAATGAAAATACCTGAAGTTGAGGCTTTTCTCAGCAATTTTTAGGTGAGATTAAAAAAGAGATGAATTTGATTAGTTAATTACAGATCATAATGAATTAATCTCTAAATTTTTTTCATCGCTTGACAGAACTAAATATATTCCCCTCTTTATTATTGTTGAAGATCAAATGTGTTTAAATAGGGACACCTGGGACATTTCGGCTACGTTCAGACTGCAGGGCTTAACGCTCAATTCCGATTTTTTTGTGAAATCCGATGTTTTTGCGAGGTCGTTCACATTTCCAATTAAATGTGACTTGTATGTGACTCCAGTGTGAACAGTAAACGGCCCGAAAGTGTCCTGCATGTGACACTGGAGACACGATGACGTCAACCGCAGCGAGCGTCTCTGTGTTTACAGAAGTTGTCCAAACATGGACGCAGCATTGAGCACCTGGAGATTTTAAAGTTCCTCTCGTACCGGCGCCAGAACATGAACAACTTTCTTGATTTAAGGAGGAGATTGAGAAGGAAAAGGACGAGGTTTTTGGTCGTGGTGTTTTGTGGGACAACGGCAGCAGCGTCCGTTGAAAGGAACATGTGGATGTGGAGACGGAGCCAAGAGTGGTGAGTGGTGATGTGCTTCACTTCAGTGACACGGAGTTCATTAACAACTTTCGCCTACTTCAGCTCAGAATAGTGATGTTTGTGTCTTGTTGATAACGTGTAGGTGGATGAATGCACTTTGGCTGTTCACACTGAAGTCACATGTCAAAAGATCAGATATGTATCAGTTTCAGGAGCACATATCCAAGTGTCCTGGGTCGCATTTGAAAAAATCATTAAAAGATCAGATACAGGTCACATTGGGGCCAAAAAATCAGATTTGGGTCACTTCAGGCTGCAGTGTGAACGCAGCCTTCTTGTATAAACCTGGGACAAATCACTGGTTTTGGTTAAATCTGCTGGGACAGGGGACACAGAGCTCAAAACTTGGACCGTACTGGGTAAACGGGGACATCTGGTCACTCTAAATAAAGAAGAAACTATCATGAAAAGTATGTCCAAACTTCTGACTGGCCGTGTTGTTGTTGTGATGGATCCTGGTCAGCTCGAGAACATTTGCTCCCAACACAAGACAATGAACAAAGGGTTTTAATACAGAGAGAACACGAGATTTATAGACCAATCAGCACAGTTTGAGGTGCATTTTAGCATCTATTGTTGAGTAACAGTGACCACCGCTACGCTAACCATAAAACAACACCGCTACGCTAACCATAAAACACTTTACTTTAGCAATGTGGCGAAATCACAGCGCAGCCAAAGTGGTAAACAAAGTCAGGAATCGTTTTGAGGGGGGAAAAAAAAAACTCACCACAGTTATTTTTGCTGAGTTTCAAATGTTTACAATCGGCCCCGGAGCTCGTAAAGAGATGCCATTTTATGAGAGCTGAAATCACATTAGCGCTAATGCTAATTTTGTGCTCTGCCACTGTTTGGAGTCAGCTCTCGCCCAAGAACAGAGCCGGGCGGCGGGCACGGAGCGGGCACAGCGGTGAGCGTGCGCAGGGGGACTGGTAAACACGCTGGTTTACTCTATTATAACTTTTATTGCGCAATTTAAAAGCAATAATGGCAAGATGGCTGCCTGAAATGTGCCAGCGCGAACAGATCAACAACTATTGATACTTTGCAGCTGATGTCGTCAACGTTTCGCGGGAGCGCGGAGCTGACTGTAGGCAGTGCTGGGAAGGTTACTTTTAAAATGTATTCCCCTACAGATTACAGATTACATACCCCAAAATGTAGTTTGTAACGGAATCCATTAAATTACTTTAGGGGAGTAAAGTAATCTGAATACTTTAGATTACTTGATTTGCTGAAGAGAAGCAAAGACTAGGATATTGTAACATAAGATGTTTTGCCTGCTAAAAGAAAATAAAAAGATGTTAAATCCTGTTTTAGACCTGGTTTAGTCCTGGTTTAGATCTAGTTTAGACCTGGTTTAGATCTAGTTTAGATCTAGTTTAGACCTGGGTTTAGTCCTGGTTTAGTCCTGGTTTAGACCTGGTTTAGACCTGGTTTTAGTTCTGGTTTTAGTCCTGGTTTAGACCTGGTTTAGATCTAGTTTAGATCTAGTTTAGACCTGGTTTTAGTCCTGGTTTAGTCCTGGTTTAGACCTGGTTTTAGTTCTGGTTTTAGTCCTGGTTTAGACCTGGTTTAGACCTGGTTTTAGTTCTGGTTTTAGTCCTGGTTTAGACCTGGTTTTAGTTCTGGTTTTAGTCCTGGTTTAGACCTGGTATAGTTTCCAGCAATGAGTGGCTCAAAATGTGAAAACAAGAAAACAGGAAAATACCGCCATGTAATCCATTTATTTTATTTTTATGAGTAACTGTAATCAGTTACAGTTACTGTTGCAGTGAGTGGTAATTGGATTACAGTTACTTTGTTAAATAAATGGATTACATGGTGGTGTTTCCCTGTTCACATTTTGGGCTGTATCCCACGTCTCCTTCCGTACTGCGCGGACACTGCTGTGCTCTTGTGCCTGTGTGGACCTGCGTGCCTCTAAACCAGAACTAACTCCAGGACTAAAACCAGGACTAAAACCAGGACTAAAACCAGGACTAAACCAGTCCAGGACTAGGTCTAAACCAGGTGTAAACCAGAGCAGGACTAAACCAGGACTAAACTAAGACTAAAACTAGGTCTAAACCAGGACTAAACCAGTCCAGGATTAAACCAGGATTAAACCAGGACTAAAACCAGGACTAAACCAGTCCAGGACTAGGTCTAAACCAGGTCTAAACCAGAGCAGGACTAAACCAGGACTAAACTAAGACTAAAACTAGGTCTAAACCAGGACTAAACCAGTCCAGGATTAAACCAGGATTAAACCAGGACTAAATCAGGACTAAACTAGGAACTAAAACCAGGACAAAAAATCTTCTGTCAAGATTTCCTGGCCTTTGCTTCTGTACAGTAAACAGTTGCGTCTTCATGGAGACTTGGGCTCAACAGATAATTTAAAGAGACCAAACTGAAATTTGCAGGATGTGGTTGTTACATTCATGTCGTTTTAAAAAGCATGACAATATCAAGTAATCCAAAGTATTCGGATTAAGTTACTCAAGTTACTTTAAGTAATTTAATGGATTATGTTACAAACTACATTTTGGGGTGTGTAATCTGTAATCTGTAGGGGGATACATTTTAAAAGTCACCTTCCCAACACTGACTGTAGGCACTGCTCTGTCTGAATGAAGCTCTGAGCTGAACACGATCCGGCCATAAAACATGACCTAGTTTACGTTTATTTTATGAAGGAAATGCCGCTTGAGGTGAGTCGTTTTCGAGGGGGATCCTTAGCATCCAAAGAATACAACAAGAAGTCGCAAAAATACAAACAAGCAAAACAAAAACAATACAAAAACAAAACAACATATCTAATAAATAGAAACATAAAGCGATAAGCAACAAAGACACAAAGAGACATTAAACATAAACATAGAGAAACGTCAATATAACAACCAAACAGATCCTCACTAAAAGCATCACATTGTGTTTTAAGATGAATGAATACGTCTTTCTTAAAGATGTGGAATGATGATGTGGAGCGCAGAGAGTTTGGCAAATGGTTCCAGGCTGATGATGATTATGAGTAAGTGTATTTAGTTACAGTTACTGTTTCAATGAGTGGTAATTGGATTACAGTTACTGTGTTGAAATAAATGGATTACATGGTGGTATTTTCCTGTTTTCTGAGTTTGGGCTAAACCAGGACTAAACTAGGACTAAAACCAGGACTATACCAGGATTTAAACCAGGACTTAAACCCAGGATTTAAACCAGGACTAAACCCACTTATTCCTATTTTCATACAAGTTCATGTTGTGTTTGTGTTGAAATTGCATTTTTCTTAAAGTTTCAGGTTGTTCATAATATTATAATATTTTGTAAAAGAAATAGTTCATCAACTAAAAAAGATTTCTGTAATAGATTTGTGTTTCTCTGCACAAATTGTTATTGTTATTTTTGGGGTTTATATGTCATGAGTTTTCTGATCCGGCCCATTTGGGATCAAAGTAGGTTGGATACGGCCCCCGGACCAAAAGCCTAGAGTCAGGTATTCTGACTGTGTGTAGGGTCGCCTCTCCACAGATCTGACCTGTAACTTGGCCAACTCTCAACTCAACTCAATTATTTCTAGAGCACTTTAAAAACAACACAGTTGACCAAAGTGCAAAAAAATACATGTAAAAGGTCAACCCTCAAATTGAGTTAAAAGCCAAGTGAGTTTTTAGAAGGGACTTAAAAACAGGCAGTGATTCGGTCAGTCTTATGTGCAGAGGGAGCTGATTCCTGCACACGCCCGATCCCCTCTCTGTTTTCTCCTGGTCTATGGGACATGGAGGAGAGCCTGATCTGCAGACCTGAGAGCACGAGAGGGGGTGAAATAGAGCAAGAATTTTAAAATCAATCCAAAAGTGTACGGGGAGCCAGTGAAGAGACTGAAGGATGACGGATATGTGGTCACATTGACGCGATCTAGTCCAGTCTCTATGACGATAGAAAAGTTTAATGTCATACTGTGAAACATTCCAGACAAACAGTCTTTCAGTTAGTCACTTTCACCTTTTTGTTGAAAATCAAACTTCTAAACAGGATCATGAACACTCGATCTGATCACAGGCTCCTGAAAATGTGCTGTAAATCTCCAACAGAGGCCCAACCATCCTGCCGAAACATGCATGAAAGTGATCTGCACAAAGTTTTACTTGAACACTTAAGACATGCCAAAATGTGTCTTAAGTATAATGTGTACTAAAAGAAGGCTCTGGATGAGTTTGTGCTGAAATTTAATAGCTGTATTGGTATCGGCCATGAAAAAACTCAAGTCATTGCTGGTTATAACATGGTAGAGAGCCAAAAAAAAAATCTATTTTGCCTAATAGTCCCTCTTTAAGGCGTCACTATCATAAAATCGCCAAATATTTTAGGTTTACAGTGAGAAGTAAATAAACTCAAATGAAAACTACTCAAATCTAGGTTAAAATGGCTTTAATTGACCTGCGCACACATCTCATATCCATGTTATTGTTGCTTCTTCCAGCTGAATGAACTTGTAAATGTGATTTCCTGCTACAATTCTCCAGTTTACAGCTCATTCACACATGTTTTCCCATCAGCCCCTACGCCGGAGAGGTCAGAGGTCGGTGGAAAATGGCCGCCGGCAAAAACAACACATCACCGCGGTCGGATTCATTATCACCTCAAACATGAAGGAAGGCTCAAACTTCAAACACACTCCAGCCCTGTAAAACCTGATAACCCCAAGTGCACGACTGAGAATACTCTGACTGCATGTTTAACACACAAATCCTGCTCCATCACACAGAAAACACTCTGTTCCACCTTGTGATGTCATGTGGTGACACAGGAAGTGCTCCACTGTGATTCTAATCTTCATACTCCTTCACAGAATCATTTGGATAATTGCAGACCTCGAATTGCCAATTTTTACTGAACTAAATTTAAAAGAAGCTGTTAAACAGAGCTGAAAATTCACACTGTATGACATCACAAGGTGGAACAGACCATTTTGAGCTTTGGAGATGTAGACAGACTAATACTAAAGGGTTACTCAAACATGTGTGAATGAAACAAACTCAACTCCAGGTCTGTTTTTGAGGACGTAACAAGACGTAACATTATAACATGACCTAAAGCTCTCAACAGGCAATTAAGTCTAATATAGGACCTTTAAGAGTGATTTCACACCGACAGCGGTTGGTGACCTCCAAAAGTTTCATTCAAACCAGGAGCGAGCTTGAGTTTGTTTCCATTGGTGTGAAAGCACCAATCGCACTCAGATCTGCATTCAATCAAGCGGACAGAGACCTCATAAAAGAGATGCTCTCTGTCCGTTTGACTCTTCACCAAATGCCAAACTCTGATGCGGTCCCTCTAGTGAGAATGCGAACTCGGGTCCAAACCATAGACAGCAGGTCCAAATGAACTATTCAAAATGCAAGCTCGGACTCCCGAATTGGCCAGGGGAGCCAGAGGCCGGCTTCTGCTTGGGCCGTACCCCGTGGCGGGGCTGGCGTGCGGGAGAGCCTCAGCGTCCCTGAGCCACGTGCAGTTGAACCCACTGTGCCCATGAGCCTTGGATATATGACAATCGAACCAATTTTGGTTGGTTTGTGGCTGTCAAAGTTGACCACACTAGAGTCTATATGCTACATAAAAACAATTTTATTGCCTGGTGTGGACCAAATAATCAAACTAGCGGTGTGAAAGTGCCCTAAGAGACTCAAAACGCTTTATACTAAGGAACCACTCACACTCATAAATTAAGATGGATTAAATGTCTTGCCCAAGGACACAACAACATCATTCATGTGTGGGAGCTTGAATCACACCACTATCCCGTGGGGCAGTAGATCTGACCGCTCAACAAACGATGTTTATATCAAAAACGGGATTTGAACTGTCAACCTCTCTCTACCAACTCAGCTACTGCTGTTCATTTGTAATACTCAGCGATCAGCATGGGTCTTTTTAACAGAGCGTCTACAGCCAGTCCTAAAAGCTGTGGTTTGGAGCTCTGTCTTTGGAGAAAGAAATGTGACTATGTTTTGTGTTAAGATGTTAATGGACTGTGTAACTTTTCTGGTGAAAGCCACTCAACCTCCTTGTCTCCATGGAGATGGTTTTTCCTAGAAAGTTCTACAGCATTCAAAGAGTGGTTAAAGAGGGGGTAGTATATAAATATTTCTAATATTTCCCTCATCAAAAACATGCCTGAAGTTTTTAGATGTCATCCATGCATGTTTGAGTAATTTAGCGATCTCTCCTGGGCCCTATTCAAACCCCCATTAAGGTTAGATGTAAAATTCTTTACAAGGCTCCACCCACAAGCCTACATCACCCACACTCCCACGAGATAATTCTCGATAAATATACAAAAGCATGATACAAAACAGTACACAACAAACCTGACAAACCTGTTGAGTACTGTGCAGTACTTTCATTTGTGGGATACATGCTGATAGGTTCTATTCATGCTTATATCATGTTATAAAGACGTTTGGACAGATACGATAACTTCTGTAATTGCAACTCTGTTCTAAGAAAAATGAGAAAATGACCCAGTTTTCTTCATGTACATGTCATTGTAGCGTTCCGTTATGTTTGGCTAATCAACAATTACAACCACACCTCAGTTTTCATCATTTCATCCCTGACACACAACTATCCTCTGGGTACATATGATTAGAAGAGATGAGGGGCCAAATTCAAGATGATTCCAAACAGCACATACGTCTGCAGTCTTCATTTTACTGATGATAACATTTACTTCAGTGGGTTTGATCACAGTCGGTCGGTGAGCCCAGTGTCGGGAACTACACCGGAAGTTGTAATCGCATCTTTCCAAATGTCTTCCTGGTTTGTGATGTAAGCGTGAATAGAGCCTATTGTGTTGCGATGGCGCTCTGAAGGGGGAGTGACTTTTCAGTATTTTTTACTTCTATGGGGAATTAACTGCTGACATGTAACATATTTGGATCATCATGTTACCTTTTACTGTTTGGAAAATGCTGTATTTACCGAAAAAAAATTTATTAACGTGTTTAATAAGTTTCATTTTTGATGCTCTGAGTCTCCCCTTCTTTTGCTATCCGTGCTAAGTCACTCCCCTTTCAGAGCGCCATCACAACACAATCAGCGTGCCTTGTGTACAATTTTGTATCATGTTTTTGTATATTTATGGAGAATTGTCATAGGCTTGTGGGCAGAGCCTTGCACAGAATCACACATCTGACCATAAGGAGGGTTTGAATAGGGCCCGGGAGAGATCGCTAAATTACTCAAACATGCCTGGATGACGTTTGAAACCTCTTCAGGCATGTTTTTGATGGCGGAGCAACGTTATAACATGGGAAAAAGCTCAGAAAAATCTTTAAAATTACACTTGAGTTGTATATTTAGTTCAAATGAATTATAATTTGGATTTAGAACTATAAACAACTATACATTATTCTATCTCACCTTTCACCTAGCACTTTCGCATCACTTTCTCTGTCCACACAAACAACCAATAAAGTCATTTTACTTCCTCATTAGCCCCCGTGTTAACTAGCAGTGAGGAATGTACTTGAATAGGCCAATGGAAAAAACTATATAATTTAACAAGATGCTAATCGCGGATACTTTTAGCGTTAAGTCACCGTACGTTCAGGTAAAGCGCGTAGTGGTCCACAGATGTTGACATGATCTGATTTTCGCGGAATGCAGCAAAAACGATGAGCGGCGAAGTGAACTCTGGATAAACCCGAACAAAGATGAAATCCTGAACTAGAATCGCCCTAAACCACGAAAACCACATCGATGTTCATATAAAAGCTCCCATATTATCCTCATTAATCGAATCTCCACTTTGTTGTCGAAGCCACAGCCACTGACAATAAAACCGGGCCAAGCTCATAAAACGTGATGTCAAAATTATGGAGCCAGATGGGAATTCTTTTGGAGATGAAGGGAAGAGAGAGAAACAGCGTGTAGATGCTGAAAGATCCACAGTATGTTCCAGTATGACTTTAAACAGCTCTACCTTATGTGTACTCAGTTACAAGTGGTTTTATAGCTCCAAAATACCAAGAAAAACAGACATTCTGACTGTGAGTGGGGTCGCCTCTCCACAGATCTGACTGTAACTTGGTCTGGTTTGGTCTTTGTGAAGATAGAAAGATTTAATGTCATACTGTGAAACTCTCAACAGGGAAAAAAGCATTTGACGGACCCAGCACCAGAAAAGTTATACAATGCAACTTTAAAGATTTCTGGTCAAAGTCAGTCAGCCACTTGTCTCCATGTTATCTCTTGCCTGAAATGTTTCACACTATGTCATTAAACCTATATATCTTGTATTTACTCAATTACAGGTGTTTGTGTTGCACAAAAAAAACAAAAAAAAACAACTCACCAGTGTTGTAGTCAAGAGCGCACTAATCAAGACCGAGACCAGTCTGAGACCCCAGGGTCCTGGGACCAGAACCCAGGTCCAGACAAGACCAAGACTTTTAAAGGTCGAGGCCGAGACCACAGCCCATCGAGACCAAATCAAGACCATCTTTGTCATTTTCCACATTTATTTGTGTTATGGGCCGTGGCCCTTTGATGTTTGATTATTCATGCTGCCTTTGTCTCTTGTTTCTTTTGTGTGTGTATGAGATCTGCGAGGCCTGGACTCGGCTACGTGGGAGCAGAGACTGCCAGACGGAGGCTACCACCCTTTTGCCCCCACCAGTCCGTGGATGCCACCTGTTGGGCATGGAGTATAAAAGAGCTGTTTTCTGCCTGCTCGGGGCAGCTGGATACCTGTGTGCCAGCTCGCCCTTTTGTTGGGTTGTTTTTATTTATTTATTTTTCTTTCATTAAGATGTTGGCTGTTGTCTTTGTTAATTGATTTTGTTGAGACACCTTGTTTGTACTACAACTTATTTAGGGCTCCTCAGTTTAGTAGTTTATTTTTTGTTTAAATCCTTTTATTTCACCGCAACCTTTCTTTGTTTTTATCCCCCTACACTGTAAAATAATAAATTCACAATTTTTATTTAAACCTTTAACATTTTGTTTTTTTCTATAGTTACTTCCCTTCGAGGATTCGAGGATTTAAAGCTGGAACAAAGAGAATGTTTGGTGAATTTTATCAAGGGGAAAGATGTTATTGTCCTTCTTCCTACGGGATTTGAGAAAAGCCTAATACACCAGTTAACCCTGTTAGCAGTACATTACATATGCGACCAAATAGCATCGATTGGTTAAATAAAAAAAGTACGCCATCTACAAAATTCAATGCACATCATGCAATAAATCATACATAGGGGGAACAGGCCGGGCATTCCACATTTGAAAAAAGGAACACCAAAAGGAATGCGAAAAGGAAACAGCAGGGAGACTCATCAGAACACAAAAAGATAAAGCAGAACAGGAAAACCTAAAATCCGCCATATCAGACACTGTAAAAGAAACAACCACATTATGGATTGGGACGGGGCTCAGGTCATTGGATCAGAAAACAACAAGTTCAAATGCTCAATCAAGGAGGACATTGAAATCAGGAAACGAGGCACGGACAGCATTAACCGTGATGACGGCGCGTTCCTCCTTTCACACACCTGGGACACCCTCCTTAAGGGGACACCGGGCGAAGGGAGGCGTGGTCAGTCTGAGCGACCTGCCAGGTCCATCAGGTCTGACCACGCCTACAGGAAGTAACAACAGCTGTTATACGACACGTCACCACCAACACCGGTGACAGTTCTGAAGATGGCTCGCAGCGAGCAGCCGAAACATGTCAACAAGGTAAATACACTTTACTGCATTGTCTTTAAAAAGAACCCAAGAAGTTAAAAAAAGTACCTGCCTACCGTCGAGCAAACTAATCCTAATGCTGCGAGGTCAGAAGGTTTCCATGAATTGAATCAATCAGGCTAGATTTATGAAGCTGGTGAAAAATATGCGAGACATTTCCACAGACATTTTGTCACAGAAATCCATTAACCGGAAGTTCCTCAAACCCACAACGGAGCATCTTCCAACTGTTGTGAAAAAGGTCTATTGAGTTTACCTCGGAAAACTGTCCTCCCTCTCATTAACTGCTGTTGTGCTCCTCATTTTAGTCTTGAAATGTTCGCATTAACCTGCTCTACATGATCTTTGTGTTTTTACTTTGATATTTTGTGTGTAAATAAATTCCTATTCCTGATATGGCACTCAGCTCTGGACTGGATCTGAAGTCTGGGGGTGACGTCACACTCACTTAGTCCACTTTTTTATAGTCTATGAGCTCGCTGAAGCCTCCCCAAAGCTTTAGTCTGTAAATGTACTGTCTCTCCATTCATCTTTATTTAGCTTTAGCGCTGCCCTGACCTTCACTCTTAAACTCAAACACTTCTTAATGACGTGCGTTTTATTCTGAAGGGACTTTTACAGGAAGTGGTTGGCGACACTGGGAAGAGGCAAGGAGCGGATTCACAAGCGGCGCTCTGTAAAACTTCAAGGACGGACGCGGAGGATGTCTAAGACTAAAATAATAAAGTACAACAAAGCGAGTCTCAGAAGAAGAGGGACTTCCTGTGTGGGCAGGAAGTGGGGTTGTTAAAGGCAGTTGTTGACGGGTCGGATTGACAGTGATCTTACAGTGGGACCGCCACCTTTGACCTGTCCCACCTCAGCCCAGAATCCCAGCTATGTGTCTTTGAAAACATGACATCTCCCAGTATGGACAATATGAGGGGAACTGTCCTGAAGATGAGTTATGTAGTTATTTATTCGATTATTTTTCCTGTTATTTCATTGTTTTGAGGTAAAATGTCACAGGTTATTTTTTGTGATAGTGTTCTGGAGTTGGGGTCGTCCAGTTTTACGTGTAAAGTCCATGTGGATGCAAGTCTAGCACAGTCCTGCATGGGCCTGTATTTTGGAGACCTGCACCCGCCTGTGAACCCGTGATTATATCAAAGTTAAATCCGCCCGGACCCGTTAACCTTCCACCCATTACCCGCTCGTGTCCGTGATACATCGGGGTCCATTAGTCCCCCAGCCCAGTAGTCCAGGACTAAACTAGAACTAAACCAGGACTGAACCTATGCTGTGTTGTTAGTGGATTATAAATGTATACATGCTGCAACCACAGAACTACACCACCACTGAACCAGGACTGAACCAGGACAAACTCAGGACTGGAACAGGTCTAAACCAGAACTACACCAGGAAGGAACCAGGACTAAACCAGGACTGGACCAGGTCTGAACCAGGACTACAGCAGAACTACACCAGGACTACACCAGGACTACACTAGGACTGAACCCGGACTGGACCAGGTCTAAACCAGGACTACACCAGGACTGAACCCGGACTGGACCAGGTCTAAACCAAGACTAAACCAGGACTACACCTGGACTGGACCAGGTCTAAACCAGGTCTAAACCAGGACTACACCAGGACTGAACCAGGTCTGAACCAAGACTAAACCAGGACTACACCTGGACTGAACCAGGACTAAACCAGGACTAAACCAGGACTACACTAGGACTGAACCCGGACTGGACCAGGTCTAAACCAGGACTACACCAGGACTGAACCAGGACTAAACCAGGACTACACTAGGACTGAACCAGGACTACACCAGGACTGAACCAGGACTAAACCAGGACTACACTAGGACTGAACCAGGACTGAACCAGGACTACACCAGAACTGAACCAGGACTGGACCAAGACTAAACCAGGACGTCACCAGGACTGAACCAGGACTACATCAGAAGTGAACCTGGACTGGACCAGGTCTAAACCAGGACGACACCAGGTGCTGCTGATGGTTTGACGTAATAAATTCACTAAAGTCTGTCTAAGCCTGGTCCATCGTTCCAGGAAAAGACCAGGGAACTGCACTTGTTTCCAGGGCAACGGACGTCCTGGATGTGTGTTAATTATTTTTCTCCAGTTCGTTGTTCATTTGATTCACCTGACCTGCCCGTGTGTAATCACTACCCGCCCGCAGTTCCTGCCCCTTTCAGCAACTATTTTCCAGGTACCTGACCCGGTGCAGGACTCTGACATCTGGGCCTCTTGTGTTTCTGCAGCGTGAATCTGGTGTTGACGTCAACCAATCAGGGACGACTCTCCAGTGATGCGGCAACGTCATTATCTGGAAGAAGGAGTAAAAAGCAAAAGACTTGAGTGCCCCTCCCACAGTGCGGCTGATTAGAAGAGCAAGACCAAATGTGAAGCAAAAAACAGTCTAAATTTGTGTTCCAGTGTTGGCACAAAGCAGGTCTACAGCATAGAGCGGATCTACAGAACAGACCTACTGCCACATTTGACTGAAGTTTGTCTAACAAAAGTGACAAATGCATCTGTGTTTGTCACGATGTGTGTTTGGTTTGGTAAATGTGCAGAGGCTTGTAAATATCACTGCAAAACCAGAAAAGAATGAAACTCCAGTTTGGAACTTTAAAAAACAGGTTTAAAAATCTTCCTTCACTTTTTTCACAGTTTTGTGTTAAGTGCCAGAGGAAGTTCTCTTCTGGCACTTTACTCAAACTGTGGGTGAGGGTCCAAAAAAGGGGCACAAGTGTTTCAGTGCAGTTTGTTTGGCTTTGTATTAGGTAGATCATTTTGACTTGGTCATTTTGTAAGTAGCTCACATGCTGAAAAAGTGCGAGCACCTCTGCACTAGAGTGTGATTCTCCCGAGGATCGATTAAGAAAATTTTATCGAATGCCCATCCCTAGTCTACACACTGTTTCAGAGCGTCAAAAACAAAAGTGAAACTTATAAAACACATTAATACATTGTTTTGGTGAATACAGTATTTTCAAAACAACAATAATAAAGTAACAATAAAAGGTAACATCTAGATCTAGAAGTACAATACCTCCTCTTGAAGTGAATAGTTCTTATTTGTCAGTGGGAGCTGCTCAGTCAAACCTGGATGACTTTATATCATTAATAGAGTTGTTAAATGTTCTGAGGCGGTATCATGTGTCAGTGTGCGTCTCCAGAGTTTATAATGGTTAGCTTCACGGCGGTTATCCTGCGTCTTCGCTAATCGGCGGCGGCGGGGATAGGGTGATCTATGGTGGATACTCTGCCTCGGTGCGCAGTAAATGCTGGAGAAAAGTCAAGGCCATTGCAGAATATTTAAACCACCATCATCTCCTCCTTGGGGCCACCCGCACGCTCACCACAAGCCCATAGGGTCACCTGAAGTTCAGCCTGCTTCTCCTCCATCACGGCCTCCGCAGACAGAGGGCCGGTGCTCACTCACGCTTAACTGGAGTAACTTTAGGAAGAAAATGTGTTTTTAGTGTAGTATAGTTTTCAGACTACATACTTTTACCCATGAATAATGAGTATAGAGTGTAACAGGACTCTTCCCATTGTGAGTTTACAGGGACTAAAGATTCATCTGAACTACATTAAAAGCGCTATACAGTCGTCCCTCGCTATATCACAGTTCACCTTTCACGGTCTAGCTGTTTCGTGGATTTTTTTAGTGCAATTTTGCATGCTTTTTTTTTTTTTTTTTTCAGCAAATGAACGTGTATTGCATATTACGGGCGGGTAGTAGTTACACACGGGTGGGTCAGGACTAAACCAGGACTAATCTTGGACTTAAGAGAGAGAACGAGAGAAGTAGGGTGTCCGCAAAGCACGATCGGGCAATTGCTGCGTTTACCTTCGTGAGGTGCGGAGCTCTGCGTGGGTCCTTTCTCTTGCGGTCACCTCTGAGCCCGCCCCAACAGTGTGTCCTGTTTCAGTTCTGGTTTAGTCCTGGTTTACTCCTGGTTTAGTCCTGGTTTACTCCTGGATAAGTCCTACGTTAGTCTTGGGTTAGTCCTGGCTTAGACTTGGTTCAGTCCATGGTGTAGGGAGTGCAAAAGTTTGATATAATCTCAGGTTAACGGGCGGGTGCGGCGCTGTGTTGTACTGCGCGAGAACGGTGCTGTACTGCGGTGTTGTACTGCGTGGGTGCTGTACTGCGGTGTTGTACTGCGTGGGTGTTGTACTGTGTGGGTGCTGTACTGCGGTGTTGTACTGCGTGGGTGCTGTACTGCGTGGGTGCTGTACTGCGGTGTTGTACTGCGTGGGTGCTGTACTGCGGTGCTGTACTGCGGTGTTGTACTGCGTGGGTGCTGTACTGTGTGTTGTACTGCGTGGGTGCTGTACTGTGGTGTTGTACTGCGGTGTTGTACTGCGTGGGTGCTGTACTGCAGTGTTGTACTGCGTGGGTGCTGTACTGCGGTGTTGTACTGCGGTGTGTACTGCGTGGTGCTGTGTACTGCTGTGGTTGTGTGTGTACTGCGGTGTTGTACTGCGTGGGTGCTGTACTGTGGTGTTGTACTGCGTGGGTGCGGTGCTGTACTGCGTTGTTGTACTGCGTGGGTGTTGTACTGCGGTGCTGTACTGCGTGGGTGCTGTACTGTGGTGTTGTACTGCGGTGTTGTACTGCGTGGGTGCTGTACTGCGGTGTTGTACTGCGTGGGTGCGGTGCTGTACTGCGGTGCTGTACTGCGTTGTTGTACTGCGTGGGTGTTGTACTCCGGTGCTGTACTGCGTGGGTGCGGGTCTCCAAAAATTGACTTTGGCAGGACTCTGCGCTGCAGGACTCCATTGCAGAATAAATGAATCTTCAGTTTGTTACATAAAGAAAGAGGAAAATAATAAAGGACGACAACAGCAATAAGTTTTAAGAAGAATACCAAAAAGGTTGCACCTGTCCTGTTTGAGAAAAGTGTATAAAGTGTGTGGTGAGGGGTTTTACAGCCTTAAAACAGATATAATAATTGTAAAATATACTTTGTGGATTTCACCTATCGCGGGTTATTTTCAGAACTTAACCCCCGCGATAAACGAGGATCACTGTACTTGATTTTTACTGTCTTAAAATGAGAAAAACAGAACTACTTGGAAAATTTAAGTTTTGTTGCGCTCTGAAAGGGAATGACTTAGCGCCGGGAGCAAAGAGAGAAACTGAAACATATTAAGCATGTTCATTAGGATATCAGATATCGGCGCCAATACTGAAAAATTTGCGGGATCGCGTATCGGATTCCAAATATCGGTTCAGTCGATATCCTGCTTGGACATATACACTAATGTAATAAGACTTTTTACTGGTCTTACTTGGCCCAGAAAGTCTCATAATGTTTGAACTTTTATTTATATAAAGTCCTATTTTATAAAACAGAAATGATGATTAAAGGAGATACTTGTTATTTCAGTCAGGTATTGGTTGATATCGAGTATAGGCACATACTTAAAGCTGTGGAATCAAAGTCGTTATCGGAACTGAAAAAGCTGGATCTGTGTGTACCTAATATTAATGCAATATTTTCAGTGAATATAACAGTCTCAAAACAATAAAAGGTAACATGCTGATCTAAATATGTGATGTGGTAGCAAAGAATACCCCATGGACCCGCTTTAACCCCTCAAGACCTAAGGGCAATTTTAGTACATTTTTCCTTGTCTGGATTTTTTTCTTAATTTTGTTATTAAAACTCCTCCTTTTTACCCTCTAATGAAGTGTTATACATCCTTTTTAGTTTTAAGTACAACCTGTTATTTCACACTCTGCTGCTGTAGTTGTGTCATATGGCTGTAATAAAAACTACAGGACCAGAAATACAAATGAAAAAATAAAAACGCTAAATTCACATTCTTTCATCCAAAACACACAGCAAACGTATGAACAACTATTTGGACATAAAAAAGCTTAATTTAGGGCCTTAGCTACAAAAGTGCAAAAATATCAAGTCTGTAAGTAAACTCAAAATATCCTTATCACCCTCAAAACAACAACAACAACAACAAAAATTGCTTTCCTGTTGTCAGTCATGGAAACAGCTGGTGTCAGGTCCAGGGCACTGAGCCACATCACTTCCTGCATTTCCATGGTGTTTATTACATTTGGATTTGTACATTTTGGACTGAAATAAACTTTCCAAATAAAAACAGCAAGGGATGCACAATTACAAAGACCAAGATGCGTAATTTGCCATTTATTTGAGAAATAACTGCACTTAGACTATGTTCAGACTGCAGCCTGAAGTGATCCAAATCCGATTTTTTGGCCCCTATGTTCCTGTATCTGATCTTTTAATGTCAGTCTGAACCACACAGATCCGACATTTTCAAATGTGACCCAGGACACTTGGATATGTGGTTCTGAAACTGATACAGATCTGATCTTTTGACATGCGACTTCAGTTTGAACGGCCAAAGTGCATTCATCCACCTACACGTTATCAACAAGACACAAATGTACACAAATGTTCTTCTCGTCATAGGAAAATTGTTGATGAACTCCGTGTCACTGAAGTGAAGCACATCACCACTCACCACTCTTGGCTACGTCTCCACATCCACACGTTCCTTTCAACAGACGTCGCTGCCGCTGTCCCACAAAACACCACGGCCAAAAACCTCGTCCTTCTCCTTCTCAATCTCCTCCTTAAAACAAGTAAGTTGTTCATGTTCTGGCTCCGGTACGAGAGGAACTTTAAAATCTCCAGGTGCTCAATGCTGCGTTCATGTTTGGACAACTTCCGCAAACACAGAGACGCTCACTGCAGTTGACGTCGTCGTGTCTCCAGTGTCACATGTGGGACACTTTTGGGCCATTTAATGTTCACACTGGAGTCACATACAAGTCACATTTAATTGGAAATGTGAACGACCTCACAAAAACATCGGATTTCACAAAAAAAATTTAAAAAAATCATAATTGAGCATTAAGCCCTGCAGTCTGAAGGTAGCCTTAGAGCGACTTTTTCAATTCTTAGGAAAACAGACGCTCAGAGCAGTCGATTAATTTTGACTCACTAAACTTTTTGGCAAAGTTTGGCCCAATCAAAATGGACGGGGCACATGTGCCCAATAGGAACTTGGACAAGTATCGAAGTTCCTATTGGACACTCATTTTCCCTGCGTCATCAAGTATCGTGGATGTGACGTAGGATAATGCCGGAAATGTGCTCGGAACACTGCAACTCTCAGCTTTCCAAGGAAAAAAAAGGTAAGTTTCTCTCTTTTATGGTTGGAAAGTTCTGCATAGTTATATAAAGTTTATTCCCAGGCATCGTATACAATACCGTTGGGTTGGGAGGGTTAAAGGTGCATTGTGTAACTTTGCTGGTGGAGGGCGGAGATGTTGTTATTTGTCTGGAATGTTCCACAGTATGGCATTAAGCTTATCTATCTCCATGGAGACCAACATGTGATATCAGTGAGCCAAGGTACATGTCATATCTGAGGAGGTTTGTCATAATTTTTCAAGTATTTTGGAGAAACAAAATCACCTGTAATTGTGAAAATACAAAATGGATAAATGTAATGCCATACTGTGGAACATTCCAAAGCAAAACTATGCTATTTCTGTGAAGGCAAGCAGGTAGCAGACCCTCCACCTGAAAGTCACACCGCGCACCTTCAAAGTAACATGATTCTTACCTGAGGACAATATTTTGGCTGCACCATCCCCCCACAGTCGCTCTGCTCTGACCCAGGCAGAGGCGCAGGAGGCCGGGGAAGCGGGCTGTGGAGGAGGGGGTTCCTCTGGAGGTACCAGGGGGTCATCCGTCAGTTGTCCGGCGTTTACTTGTGGTTTTTCTTCTGCTGACGACGCAGGTTCGAGTCGAGGTCAGGACTGTTTTCAACGAGAAAGACCAAAATCTGAGACGCAAAAATATGCTTCGTTTAGTTTTAATATTTGTTCAGAAGTTGAATCCGCGCTGTAGCTGCTGCTGTCTGCGCTGAGCTCTGAAGGAAAACAGTTGTGGTGAGGCTCACTTGAATGATCCATTGACTGATCTTAAAGGTCCTATATTACACAGACATGTCTCTTGTGAGCTTTAATCCAGGGTATAGAGTTGTTACTTCCTCAAAAACAGACCTGGAGTTGTGTTTTGTTTCATTCACATGCAAGGGTGGAAAGTAACGAATTAAATTTACTCACATTACTGTAACTGAGTAGTTTTTGAATAATTGTAATTTTTGAAATAGAGTTGAAATAGATCATTTTACTTTTACTCTAATACATTTTGACCCAAGTATTTTACTTCATTACAGTGGAACCCACCCTCATTACTGAGTAAAATGGCCATACTGGCTTGTAAAAGACTGATCCCATCAAATCTCAGAAGCTCAGCAGGACCGGGCCTGGTTAGTACTTGGATGTTGTGTCCTTAGGCAAGACACTTCACCCACATTGCCTAGTATGAAAGTGGTGTGTGCGTGAGTGATGGTGGTGGTTGGAGGGCCCGATGGCGCCGATTTGCATGGCAGCCGTGCTTCCTTCAGTGTGCCTTAGGGCAGCTGTGGCTACAATAGTAGTTTACCACCACCGGGTGTGGAGAAAAAGAATAATGAATCTATAATGCTCTGTAAAGCGTCTTTGTGACATACGTCTGTGAAAGCGCTATATAAATAAAGACTTACTTACTTAAAATCAGATTGATAAGAGAAAAAAAAAGAAAAAAGAAATGCGACAAAAAAATAAATAAATCTGCTGGAAATGAAAATAAATTGCGTGGGCTACACATGCGGCATTTTCACGTACAGTCACTACACAGAACCATCAGTCTGTCTTGGATCAACTTGGACGATGCTGATGCCGAGCCACAGATCAAGGTCGTTGTTGTCGAAGTTTTCAGCTTAAAGGCAGGAGACCAACGGGAGTGTGAAGAAGGAGAAGTTTATTTACCATCAATAATACCGCCACGGGGGACATGAAAAGTCAACATAGTATGATTTTAAGAGAGAACATAGTATGATCTTTGAGTGTTCAGTCCTCTTTACTATGCTTCCAGAGGAGGAGGATTATAAAGCAAGTGGTGAGACTATGAAGGCCAACAGGCACCGGTTACTCAGCAACATGCCACAATTTAGATAGTGGTATGCCAATGTTATGCCAAGGGAAGATCATGGTGTAAATATAGCTTTTGTGTGTCAATGTGAAACTGAAACTCTCTTACAGTTGTCATGGCACTTTTTCATTTCTTCAGCATAATTTCTTCATTTCTTGTAAAATCAGTCAGTGTATAATGTGTGCAACATTTTCATTTTCCATACATTGATTTTGGTTTAATGTTCTGTCTTGTTTATTGTAGTGTTGTGAGTTGGACCATATAATTCAGAGTTTGTTAATTTTTTTTTTTTTTTAATTTGTAAAATTTTTTATGCAGTTAAAGTTCTAAGTTCTCTAAAGTTCTAAAAAAGAAGGAAGAGCTCAGTGTTTGTGTTCGTGAGCTCATTTGTCTTTAAAATGTACAAAGTTTGTACTGAACAAAGTTTGTATCGTCTAAAAGTCGATTAAACAACTTGTGCTGGATTAGATTTATGACTCATCCTTTTTACATCAAATAATTCAAAGTAACTAAGTAACTTTTACTCAAATTACATTTTAAATTAAGTACTTTTTTTACTTTTACTTGAGTAGATTTTTAGATAGTTACTTTTACTTTTGCTTGAGTAGAAATTAAGCAAAGTAAATATAGTTTTACTTACCATATTTTGCGCACTATCGGACGCTCTGGATTATAAAGGCACACTGTCATTGACTGGTCTATTTTCCAACTTTTTTCACATATAAACGGCACCGGACTATAAAGCGGCATTAAAGAAACCACAACAGTTAGATAAGTCAGTCAAACTTTATTTAACACGTTCACAATAACTCTCAACTTTGTTCAAATGTAACGTGTAAAAAAATACTGTCTGAGATGCTAAATTGTTCACGTGTATTCACAATAACTCATAATAGTTCAAACAGTTGGGTGATTACGGCGTCCACACGCCCACATCCCTCTCGTCATTATCCGAGTCAGTGTGGTTACTGTTCCCTGGCAGTTCAGTGATGATTCTGGTCTTGGTGAAAGCTCGGACCACAGTTGATACTGATCCTTAGTCCAGGCGTCCACGATCCATTGGCAGATCGTGGTGTAAGTGGCTCGGTGCTGTCTCTCTGTCTTGGTGAATGTGTGTTCTCCTTCTCTCATCCACTGCTCCCACACAGCTCACACTTTCACTTTATAACAGCCTTGAGTTTAAAGTGGGCGTTGTAAGTGTGTCTCTTGACAGGTGCATTTTGATATTAAAAGGAATCACAGTATGTTTTACTTTGCGATGCTCCTGACTACGGGAGCAGTAATGCTGCAAGTGGTGCGGCTTTGTAGTTTACTAAAGTCGTACTAAGACACCCCAATAAATTCATATATAAGGCGCTCTGGATTATAAGGCGCACAGTTGTGTTTTGATGAAATTAAAGGCTTTTAAATGCGCCCTATAATGCGGAAAATACAGTAATTACAATTTCTCAGTACTTTTTCCACCTCTTTTCACATCTTTGAATAATCCTGCATCATTAGTCTGTCTACATCTCCAAAGCTCAAAATGCTCTGTTCTGTTGTAGTCTTTCAGGTTGACAGCTACCTTTTACCTTTAGTTCTGTAGAGATTGAATCAGGGCTGAAATTATCCAAATGATTCTGAAATGAAGGTGTACAGAGTTTAAAACACAGTATGTTTGCGATGAGGAAACAACATTATAACACAAATCAGAAAAGAGTGTAATATGGGCCCTTGAATTTTAGATTTTTTTCATTGATCTTTAGTTGAAATCCTCAACAGAACACCCAGATTAAGTTAAGTTTCCTGTTGAAAAGTGCTGCACGTGGAGTTTCTTATCTCCATCTTAAAGCTAATACGATGTAAATCTTCAAAACAGACGGACAAATCCAGGAGTTAACCTCGTGAACTCGAGTAGAAGAAGAGAGAGGGATGGAGAGGAGGGGTGAACGTGCTCAGAGCAGGAGAAGTGAAGGTTTGGTGATAGAAATGTTCAGATGTGACAGATTTAAGGCCAGTGATCGTGAAGAGGTCCAAGCTACAAGTTTATTACCAACAGCAGCGGCCGTAATGAAATATGATCACACTTGTTGAGTGTCAGACCTCGAGTGAGAGACAAGACCGAGTCCAAACGCGATCGAGTCCGAGACGAGTTCTAAGACATGGCGATTTACCCACACGACCTTGGGGATCGACTGGTAGATCGGGATCGACGTATTGAGCATCCCTGGTTTATACGGTGATGGTGTTTTGGGGCTTAAGAACACAAAAATCTGAAACCATCATCCAGAGTGGAAAAGTTGAATTTGCTCCACTGTAGCGTTTCTGTCTACACTGCCCAAGACGCAAAACTCTGGTCAGATCTGCTCACGTTGTGCACACGTTTACGTCACATACATCACCACCCAGTGTCACTACCAAGCCACCTGGCATGCATACCCAGTCGAATTCTACACACTTTTGCGTCACAGTATGCACGCAGGTTTCCTCCCGAAAACGCTCATCTAAAAGTGGAATTAAAATTGAAGACACAAAGCCACTTTTACATCTTCTTCTTCATATAAACGTAGCCTGACAAAATTTCTAATATTTTCAATTTTTCCATGACTTTTTCATGACCTAAAGTGAAAATTTCTAGACTTTTCCATGAGTTTACAGCACCTGCACATGTCAGACTTTTAGGGCTACTCTTTCCACTCTCCTTCTGGTTTAGGATTATAGTTTTTAACATTCAAAATCCTGTCAGTGCATTTATTGTCGTCTCTTTTAAACAAAAAGCGCAGACGTTTAGAAATAATCATAATAGTCTAATAATAACTTAACAGAACGCTGTAGTTGCGTGAAAGAGATACTAAATTCTATGACTTTTCGAAAACTTTCATTGAATTTACAAAATTCCATGACTTTTCCAGGATTTCCATATATTACGCCAAACTGACTCTTGTGAACTTTAAGCCTTGTGATAATGTTGTTACCTCCTTAAAAACAGACCTGGAGTTGTGTTTTTATTTCATTCACACATTTGAGTAACTCTTTATTATTAGTCTGTTTACATCAGCAAAGCTCAGAATGCTGTGTTCCACCTTGACGTGTCATCAAGTGGTAGATTTCAAGTTAACAGCTTTTTTTTTTTTTTTTTTACCTTTCGCTTAGTAGAGATTGGCAATTCCTGGGCTGAAATGATCCAAATGATTCTAGTGAAGGTGTATGGAGTTAAAAAAAAAAAAAAAAAAAAAAAAAAACGTGAAGCACTTCCTGTATAATCAAATGACAACACAAGGTGGAGTGTTTTCTGTTTGAGAGAAGAACGCTGCCTAAATCTGCAGGATCTGGGTGTTACATGTGTGAATGAAACAAAACACAAGTCCAGGTCTGTTTGTGACGAGGAAACAACATTAGAACATAGATCTGAAAATAACATAACCTGTTCCTGATGCTAGTTGGAACGACCTCGGGGAAAGAGGGCAGCTCATTTGTCAATCTTTCATTGTTTTGTAATTAAAGGTGCACTACATTTTTGGTTGGGGTTCCGTCACATGTTTTTTTTCTATGGATATGTCATTGCTCTGTCTGCAATGTTCCACAGTATGACTTTACACAGCTCTACCTTACATTTATTCATTTACAGTGGTTTTATAGCTCAAACATACCTAGAAAAACAGACATTCTGACTGTGAGTGGGGTCGCCTCTTTAACTCCAGTGTGACACAAGAACAGAAGAAGCTGATGGTTCACAATATTCTGGAAAAGGAAGGTTCAGATGTTCCACCGAAGCCACCTGATGCCCTTAATCAAGCAGATTATGAAGGGAACAAATCATTGATTTAGTCACCACCAGAATGTTGTGTTTCTTTGAAGCTCTTGATCTGCCAAAAACATTTTTAGCAATTCCCCAGCAGCAGACTGGGCTGATGCTGCAGACTTTCAGAAGGAGCTAAAACTGTGCATACCAGGAAAGTTGTCAGTGATGTTGCTGAAAGGAGGTGAAGCTTATTCAAGAATTTAAAGGGCCCATCTCATGCAAAATCTATTTTTCAGAGCTTTCTACCTTCTAAGAGTGATGTGTGGGCCTTGTATTTGTTGCCGAAGTGGTTTTTAGATTGATTTGGCGTTTTTGTTTTTTTTAAACAAATTGCAGTGTATTTCTGCCACCCTCCCACGTGACAACGAACTAAAGCTGCTACAACGATGATGTGGCAGATACACTTATGACGCGTTTGATGTAGCAGAAAGCGCTTTGCACCCGCCCCCCTCCCCTGCTCCACCGCCTCCACCAGTGTACATGATATAATAAGTTTATCTACTAGTGTTTATTAAAACTTTACCAATCAGTAATGTTCAGCTGATGTGGACGTGCGGTGCTTGAGCTTCGTGCTCCTCAAAGTCCTCGTCCGATTCCGGGTCCAACACATGTGGCTGAACGCGCTGTATCTCCATGATGAATAAAAGTTTATTTCTACCACTATCAGGGTGCACGTCTGTCTCCCCCTCCCTCCCTGAGATGGGCGGAGGAAGGGCGGCTCACTTGTCGCCTTCGTCACATTTGGAGGGCGGAGCTTGTGCTTTCTCAGGACGGGCGGTTCCTGGTCTGTGACTGTCTCCAAGAAATCAGTAAGATTTCATAACTATTGTGTAATGGATGTTCCAAAACCCAAATTGTGCTTGTTTATGTGCAGAAAATACAATGTGAAAAAAGTTATTTTGCATGACATGGGCCCTTTAAATGTAGTCTAACAAAGAATGATCAGAAACAGGATCTACTGCAAGTTGTAGAGTTGTGGTGAACTTTATGGACTTTCTAAGCAACTTTTATGAATTTTCTAAGTCATTTTGATGCAAGTTTCAGTTTGTGTTCGCAAGATAGAAAGACAAATTATTAAAATACGCCTTATTTATTTGGTTGGCTATGTTATGGTACAGTAGCCTGTTTCATCAGCCAGTTTCACTTCGTGGAAACTGTCTGACCTCGCAGCGTTAGGATTCATTCGCTCAACGATAGGCGGGTACTTTTTTTTTTTTAACCTTTTAAGCTTTTCCCAAATCCCGTAGGAAGAAGGACACTGACGTCTTTCCCCTTGATAAAATTCACCAAACATTCTCTTTGTTCTGGCTTTAACTCCTCGATCTCGTGAATCATTGCCAACACTGAATATATGGCTCTTCTCTGATTGGCTGGTGCCCGGACTATTAATTAATTTGGATAAAATTTGGACCCAGATATTTTGGCCAGATATGGAACCAAATGCAGTGTTCTAATCTAGAGAGTCTAAAAAAAAATGGACCACCCTAATGCTCACTTCCTGTTTGGAACGTGGCGGCTAGTGGTTTAGCTCTGTCCATTTTTATATATCGACTGCTGTGTGGTTCCTTGACGTGAAGCGCTTTGAAGGCAGATTATCCTTTGTGACTTGCTTCTCTTTGGGTCCATGAACTTTCTATAAATCTTCTTCATCTTTCAGCAGACCACAATTGTTCCTATATGACTCAATAAGACGAGAAATACCAGTGCGGTTATTCAAAAAGTAGTTTCAAAAATTTAATAAAGCTGAACATGGTATGGTGACATTTCAAAATCCCGACAAGAACCTCCTCTGGCTGAAATGTCCGGAGCGTAACTTGAAGACCGGAGCTGCAGAGGGGACAGTGTGATTGTCAGGTTGAAACGCTTCAGGGCGATTCACAGACAAACTGCTGCCATAACATTTACCTTTGAAATTATGTCCCGGGCGTTTCCACCGACTCTGCACAATCTTCCCAGAAAGAAGGGATGGGGTTCTGCTCATAGGGTCTGAACCGGGACTGAACCAGGTCTAAAAAAGGTCTGAATCAGGACTAAACAAGAGCCAACACAGGACTAAACCAGGATTAACTAGGACACAACTAAACTAACTAGAGTTAAACCAGGATTAAAGAAGAAAAAAAAAAACAAAAAACAGGACTAAACCAGAACTAAACAAACAGGACTAAAACAGGCCTGAACCAGGACTAATTCAGGTCTAAACTGATACTAAATCAGGACTAAACCAGGTCTAAACCAGGGCTGAACCAGGACTAAAACATGTCTGAATCAGGACTAAACCAGGATTAACAAGGACAAAACTAAACTAGCAGAAATGTAACGTTAACTCCTTGTTTAGTCCTAGTTTTATCCTAGGACTAAACCAGGTCCAAAAGAAAAGGAGAGGCTTGTGTCTGCTCCAAAGGACTAAACCAGGACTCAACCAGGACTAAACCAGGACTGAACCAGAACTGAATTAGCAATAAAATGGAGTTTAAACCAAGATTAAATTAGGACAAAACTTGGACTAAACCAGGACTAAAACAGGACTAAAACATGTCTGAATCAGGACTAAACCAGAGCCAAACTGGGACAAAACTAAACTAGCTCAAAACTAAGGTTGAACTAGGACTAAACCAGGTCCAAAAGAGAAGGAGAGGCTTGTGTCTGCTCCAAAGGACTAAACCAGGACTCAACCAGGACTGAACCAGCACTAAGATAGAGCTAAACCAGGATTAAACTAGGCCAAAACTAGGACTAAACCAAATCTAAAATATATCTGAATCAGAATAAAACCAGGTTAAAACCAGGACTAAACTAGGTCTAAAACATGTCTGAATCAGGACTAAACCAGAACTAAACTAGGACAAAACTAAGGTTAAACTAGGACTAAACTAGGTCCAAAAGAGAAGGTTAGGCTTATGTCTGCTCCGAGGGACTAAACCAGGACTAAACCAGGACTGAATCAGGACTAAACCAAGACTAAACCAGGACTAAACCAAGTCTAAACCAGAACTAAACAAGGACTAAACCAGGTCTAAACAAGAACTAAACCAGGATTAAACCAGGAGTCAACCAGAGCTAAACCAGGACTAAACCAGGACTAAACCAGGATTAAACCAGGGCTAAACCAGAAGTAAACCAGAGATAAACCAGTACTGAACCAGGACTAAACCAGGATTAAACCAAGACTAAACTAGGACTGAACCACTACTAAACCAGGACTAAACCAAGTTTAAACCAGGACTAAACCAAGACTAAACCAAGATTAAACCAGGACTAAACCAAGACAAAAAATAAGACTAAACCAGGACTAAATCAGGTCTGACCCAGGACTAAAGGAGGTTTAAACTACAGAACTACTACGGAAGGTTTAAACCAGTTCTACACCAGAAATAAACCAGGTTCAACTGGGAATAAACCAGGACCAACCCAAACCTAGAAAGTACTAAACAAGTTATAAATCAGTACTAGGACCAAACCAGTCAAATCAGGTTCTAAATCCAGTCTAAAGTCCAAGTCCCACACTGGTCTTGCGCGTGGTTATCTAACGGCCGCGGTTAGCTCCAGAGCATTGCCTTCATTCCGGCCTGTCAGCGCCTCGTCAGCTAAAGATGCGAGCCGCTGGCCGCTAACCCCCGCACGGCGCGAGGGGCGAGACTCAAACTGTCAAACTCCGGGTCATTATTTAAAAACACTTTCTTGTGCCCGGAGTTTTCAGTCTCCGTTTGAGCCAAAACACCACATAATAACTGTCGATGGGCAGAACGTTCAAATCCAGCAATGTACGAGCAATCCATCCAAACTAGAACTCAAATACCACCTTGTGATGCCATGTGGTAATACAAGAAGTGCTCCATTGTGTTTTTAAACTCCACACACCTTCACTAGAAGCATTTGGATCATTTTAGCTCTGGAATTGTCAATCTCAAAAAAAAGAGAAAAGGTAAAAGCTGTTAAAATAAAGACATTTAAAGTTTTGAAGATTTCAACAAGAGTCAGTTTTGCGTCAAACTAAGAATGCAACAGAGATGATGTGCTTTCTTTACCCAAATATTTGTCAAAGGAGGACTTGTCCCAGATCTGGATGGTGAGTTCTGGAGGAATTTTAGTCTCTGATTTGTCCCAACTTTAGAAATACTCCTGTAAAAAGACACAAAGGAATAAAAATATAAAGTTTTAAACAAACTGTTGTGGGGTTAATAATTATTTCTGTCACAATGGAAAAAAAATGAGGTACAGGCACAATACAGAGGTTTGTCTGTTTAGGTTAGGTCACTTTATTCGTACATGTAGGTTAATCTGTTTTGCAGAGTTGAGAGGCTGGTCCCACATTTTACACTTCATTCATCCACAGGACAATAAACACGTATAAAAGCACAATTACAAATAAAGTATTACCGTGCTCCTGTGCAGAATGCCTCCACAAATAATGATTTCATTCATCATCCTTGGCTAAAAAACACAATAAATATTAAAAATAGAAAACATGACTTTCCAAGACAGAGGACTAAAATCGATAAGTAAATAGATACAAATGAACTAGTACAACAGCAGATGGAACAAAGCTCCTTTTGAAATGATTCATTTCACTTACTCAATTCGTTCTAGATCTTGGGACTAAAAGCCTTTGACCAGAGGGAGGCAGCTGAAACTCTGAGTTTAGAGCAGGGGTGTCACACATATGGCCCAGGGGCCAGATTCGGCCCTCCAAGCCCTTTAATCTGGCCCTTGGCTGATTTTCTACTAAAATATTTGAATAATATTTTCTATTAAAATATTGGTAATTTTCTGCAGTACTGCGGTATCACAGCAGCGTCTCCAGCGTCTCTGTACGTGGCCCCTCCCACCAGAGCAGCACAAATGAAGACTTGTCTCTTTCCAAACGCTCTTAAAGGAACGATCGTTTTGACTATTGACTGTGACACTTTCATCAACAAAATGTCCAAAATGAGAAAAGTGGAGCTAAGTGCAAAATTTTCCAAGAAAAATGTACTTATTCCTATTTACATACAAGTTCATGTTAAAACATTGTGTTGAAATTGCATTTTTCTTAAAGTTTCATGTTGTCCATAATATTATAATATTTTGTAAAAGAAAAAGTTCATCAATTAAAAAAGATTTCTGTAATAGATTTGTGTTTCTCTGCACAAATATTTGAACTTATTGTTATTTTTGGGGTTTATATGCCATGAGTTTTCTGATCCGGCCCCTTTGGGATCAAAGTAGGTTGGATATGGCCCCCGGACCAAAATGAGTTTGACACCCCTGGTTTAGAGATGTTGCACGCTTTTTAAATCTTCTGTAAGTGTCTTGAGCACAGAGAGTCCAGACAGCTCTGAGGATGGACAATCACCTCATTCACCCATTTAACCAACTGATTCAGGAGGTTCTTGTTTTTAGCAGAGATGCTTGTTCAACACGTTCAGACTGATTCTATAAACGTTTTACACTGCAAAAAACTACAATCTAGTCAAGTTAAGATGACTTGAATTAAGAAAGTTTTATCCTCATTTGAGTAAATTTCACTTGACAAGTAAAATGATCTACCAGTGGAATAAGACTTTTTGTAGTTAAAATATGAAAATGCATCTTGTTACACTTAAAATTAGAAAAACAACAACTTTTTGCACTTAAAATAAGAAACAAAATCGAATGTTGCTTGAATTAAGAAAAGCACACTTATTCCATTGGTAGATCATTTTACTTTTCAAGGTAGAACGATCATTTCCTGAGACAGTGAAGGCGCTGGTGCCTCTTTAACACACGACAATACAGCTGTCGTCAAATCTCCATTTAGAGTCCATGAGTGTTCCAAGAAACTTATAGGAGTCTGTATACTCAACTGACTCTTCCTTTATAAATGTGAAGTCATTCTGAAGAGCACTTTTCACTTTTCGTGTGTCTCAGTTTTGATCTGTGTGTCGGTGTGCGTCTTTAACCACGTGATGTTTGTGTAATGAGAGAAATAGTGGATTTTGTGCTCAAACTGCTCAGTGTTTGTGTGTCGTATTAACATGTTAAAAGCTTTAGTGACTTAAGAAATCAATAAATCTATCTACCAGGCTAACCACTCTGCCACAGGAACAGGAGCGTGGCATACAACACTCCGAGAAATCAGGAGTCTAACCCACAACCTCCTTACTGAGAGGAGGAGACAGGATCTAAACAAGGTCTGAACCAGGATTAATCCAGGTCTAAACCAGGACGGAATCAGGAGTAGAACAGGAGGAGACAGTATCTAAACAAGGTCTGAACCAGGTCTGAACCAGGACTAAACCAAATGAAACCAGGACTACACTAGGACTGAGTCAGGACTAGGAGATGAGGAGAAGGAGGAATAGGAGACAGCATCTAAACCAGATCTGAACCAGGACTGAACCAGGACTAAATCAGGACTAAACCAGGACAGAGTCAAGACTATAAGAGGAGGAGACAGTATCTAAACCAGGTCTGAACCAGGACTAAACCTGGTCTAAACCAGGTTTAAACCAGGACTAAACCTGAACTAAATCAGGACTAAACCAGGACAGAGTCAAGACTAGAAGAGGAGGAGACAGTATCTAAACCAGGTCTGAACCAGGACTAAACCTGGTCTAAACCAGGTTTAAACCAGGACTAAACCTGAACTAAACCAGGACTAAACCAGGGTTAAACCAGGGTTAAACCAGGACAAAACCAGAACCAAACCAGGACTAAACCAGGACTAAACCTGAACTAAACCAGGAATAAATCTGAACTAAACCTGAACTAATCCTGAACTAAACCTCAACTAAACCAGGACTAAACCTGAACTAAACCAGGACTAAACCTGAACTAAACCAGGAATAAATCTGGACTAAACCTGATTTAAACCAGGACTAAACCTGAACTAAACCAGGTCTAAAACAGGACTAAACCAGAACTAAACCTGAACTAAACCAAGACTAAACCAGGACTAAACCAGAAATAAACCAGGTCTAAACCAGGTCTAAACCAGGACTAAACCAGGACAGAGTCAGGACTAGGAGAGGAGGAGGAGGAGGAGGAGACAGGCTAACCACTCTGCCACTGAGTTTGTTCCAAATATCTTCAGAGCAAACGCCCGCTACACCTCTGTCACCTCTCATTACACTCCCCATCCCCGTCACTCTGCCGCACTGAGCCATTCTATGTTTTACCTTCAAAAATACAGAAAAGCATTGATGGTTTTTTCTGCACTTGAAACAAAATCCGTCTCAGGAGATTTGTAGAAAATGTCAGAGAAATTTTTCCGAACTGTGAAGCTGAGATCGATGCCTTCACTCTTCCAAAAGCGGAATTATGTTAATGTGAGGAGAGCTGGAAAATACAACTGCACAGGGCTTCTCTCCGTGAAAAACAGCGCGGGTCCCAGTAGTTTGGAACTTAAGAACACGATGGGCCGATCAGAACTGGGATTACAGATACAAATACACTTCAGATACACAAACGCTCATGGCACTGCTCTGTCTGAAGCTGAAGTGAACCTGATCTTCATCTGATCTCGAACACAATCTGACCACAAAAGAACTGAGTGAAAATCAAAAATTCTAAATCACACGCTCCTGAAAATCCATTTTGTATTTTGTCTCACATTAAAACTTTTTTTGGCTTAGTGAATGTTCCATGTCGCCGCGGAGATGTGATTATCAGCCTGGAATATTCCGATGGCATCCAGGACCAAAGTTAATTACTACTACTACTACTTCTTTTATAGCTACTTTTATAACTACTACTGGTGGTACGAGGACCAGAGGGCGGGACCACATTACACCGGTTTTAAAATCACTTGCATTGGGTCCCTGTGAGGTTCAGGGTCGATTTTAAAGTTCTTTTGCTGGTTTTTAAATGTCTTAATGATTGAATTGATTGTATTTTAACTGACCTTGACTATCAACTGTTCTTGGAGACCTGTAGCATGTTTCGGGTTGATGGGGGAAACCCATCCACACAGAAAGGCCCGGGCGACAAGAGGATCAAACCCAGAACCTCCTTGCTGTGAGGCATGAGGGCCAGCCACCGTGCCGCCATAAATCACTGCTATAACTACATATATCCCACACTACTTGAAGTGATTCGCTGGAGTGTAGGGGTGTAGGGCTATTATTTTTTCCATGGGGCCACCTGAGAAACAGAAAATATTGTGGAGTGGAATAATATCTGGGTCAGTCCATATGAAATCAGCTGCCCTCCCCTATGATCTTCTCAGATTTGGCTGAAAAAAATTCAAAAATTTCTAAAATTACCAAATGAAAGAATTTAAAGTTTTAGCTCAATCCCTTAAGTCGTTCCTGAGTTATGGTCCGTTGAAATTTTGGGGCCTTGCTCACTTTTTCAGATGCCTTAATTTATAAGCATGTTTCAGAGACCAGAACTTCATCAAAAATAGAGCTATGAATCTGAAAATGTGTATTATTGTAGATTCTTGTCATAGATTCTGAATCTGTTGTCAAATATTGTGTATCTTTATTAAGGGGGGCTACAGAAATCTGCAAAATCTCACATTTGGTTGACGCTCAATTTGAATTTATTTATTTATTTAAAAAATTTTTGAGGTCCAAGATCTATTTACTCCAAGCAGATATTTACAAACGAACTGTTGAACCTGAATATTTGAGAGAATGACCATTTCTGACAACAATCTCACACTTTTCTGAGCTTTCATTTGGATGGTGTAGAGTCCCAAATATGGTCACAAACCAAATGATTTTGGACCCTTCTTTGGAGCCTCGGTTCCCTGTGTGGGCGCAGTTAGATGTTGATCAAATTTTTACCAGAGAAACTTTAGCATATTCTGATTAGTTTAAAGTAATAAAAACATCTACTATTAACTTCCTTCATTTCAAACAGAATTTTTGAAACTGAGCTCTTATGGGTCATTTTTGGTTGATCTTAGGGACTTTTCCACCTGCAGAAAGGTTCAATTACCTTTAATAGACTTAAACACTATTTGCTTGTTATAAGGGAAGACAGTTGGAGATTATTTGTGATACATTGCTTGGAAAAGTGTCATTAATCCTTTGAGAAATTTTAACAGCTCAGTACAAAGTTATGAAAAAGGTTTGTTTGCATTATTTATTCTGTTTTTATCTGTTTTTGTTGGCTCATAGGGGAGATTCCTTGAAAACAGCAGAATTTCATATGGACTGACCCATTTATAATAATTTTGTGGAATATATTCATTGTATTTCTTCATAAAAAAAAAAACAGTAAATAGCTTTGTTTTGACAGACTGATAAGAGTTTATGTTATGACTAAGCAATGAAAAAGTGAAGTTGCCTTACAAAAAAATGTCATAAAAATACATGTCTAAAACAAAAGCACTGTAGCTTTAGTCCATGCATGAGGTCAAATGATAAAATACTAGTGCACAGACCGTAGAAGACTTCCAGATTCCAAGTGTAGAGCGATAACTTCAGAAGTTATTGTTCCCCGTGATGTCGTATGAACCGTGATCTGTGGTCAGAGAACTACGATAACATTTGGAAGATGATCCAAGATGGTGGCGTATCATTTGCAGTGGCCTGTGCTCAATGGTGCATGAGCCCAAAAAAGTTCACTTCCACATTTACTTCCTCAGTAGATGCGTCACGAATTTCGGACCTCCAGTCATTGAGCAGTGCATACTGGGAAGGATTTTATGAAAAAGTGAGCATCAAACGGCCATGTTTGTTTTCCCGGTGGGATGCGTCTATTGACAAAGTCAGTCTTTTCTAGTCTTTTGAACCATTTCGCTTTTGTTTCTGGTTCTGATATCGTCATATTTTAGTTTTGGGATTCGGACATCGTATTTGTGTGGTTGTTGGATCCTAACACTGGAAAATGGCGAGAGAAATTTCTGTGTGACTGCAAGCCTCTGTTCAAACTGTTTCTCTTCCCAACAGAATTGAAAAATAGTGAAAGGTGAAGGTGATGGACAGGATTGATCCACATGAAGGATGAAAAAGGAAACCTTTGGCTGCCTAAATCATCCCGAGTTTGCAGCAAACATTTTGTATGTGGAGCGCTTCTATGGGAGAATTCTTTCTGGGCCCAAACTCCCGGAAGCTGCAGCACCTGGAGTGGCACTAGCCAGTCTCAAGCCAGGACAGAGGGGGAATGCCTTATCCAGTTTTTATTATAGATCCATGCCCATGGTGTCCGTTATTCCAAAAGTTGTTTATATTTAAAATATATCACTCATTTTAAAAGCTCTTTGGCATTTTTTGCCCTCTCAACATGAAACTTGGCACTGCACACACCCAAACCGTTAGGACGACACCTTCTGAATTTAAGATCAGTCGGTTGAGTGGTTTGAGAGTTATGTGTGGAACAGACAAACAGGAGGAGACACACACAGACGTTTCTTGCATTAATAGATGTTTATTTTGTAATCCCAAATGAGCTCAAACGGGCCAGTCAGAGTCAACCAAAGGACCACATGTGGCCCAGGAGCTGGACAATGCCCAGATCTGATGTGGCAGCTTCACATGGTCTGATTCCAGGTTTAAACCCATCTCCAGAACTAAACCAAAGCTAAACTGGGCCTAACCCAGGACTAAACCAGAACCAAACCAGAACTAAACTATGGACATGAACTAGCTATGGACATAGCTAATGTGCTAGCCGGCGTGTTCCAAATAGGAAGTTTGCATGTGGTTGTTCCAGCTCCTTCTAGCCTTGGGTCTGTAACTGCTGCTGCTATAGACGCATCAAGAATTTCAGATTTCCGGTCATTGCACAATCCATACTGGGAAGGATTTTCCGAAAAAAAAAAAACATCCAACCGCCATGTTTGTTTTCCCAGTGGGATGTGTCTATTGACAAAGTCAGTCTTTTCTAGTCTTTTGAACCATATCACTTTTGTTTCTGGTTCTGATATTGTCATATTTTAGTTTTGGGATTCGTACATTATAATTGTGGATCCTAACAGCGGAAAACGGCTCGAGAAATTTGTTCACGAACTCCATAAATGCAAAAGAGAATCAGACCTGTGTGACTGCAAACCTCTGCTCAAACTGTTTCTCTTCACAACGGAATTAAAAAATAGTGAAAGGTGAAGGTGATGGGCAGGATTGATTAACAGAAAGGACACCATGGGCATGGATCTATAATAAAAACTGGATAAGGCATTCCCCCTCTGTCCTGGCTTGAGACTGGCTAGTGCCACTCCAGGTGCTGCAGCTCCTGAGAGTTTGGGCCCAGAAAGAATTCTCCCATAGAAGCGCTCCACATACGAAATGTTGGCTGCAAACTCGGGATGATTTAGTCAGTCAAAGGTTTCCTTTTTCATCCTTCATGTGGATCAATCCTGCCCATCGCCTTCACCTTTCACTATTTTTCAATTCTTTTGGGAAGAAAAACAGTTTGTACAGAGGTTTGCAGTCACACACATCTGATTCCTTTTTGCAGTTATGGAGATCACAAACTAATTTCTCGAGTCGTTTTCCGCTGTTAGGATCCAACAACCACACAATTATAATGTCCGAATCCCAAAACTAAAATATGACAATATCAGAACAATTAACAAAAGTGATATGGTTCAAAAGATTAGAAAAGACTGGATTTGTCAATAAACGCATCCCACTGGGAAAACAAACATGGTGGTTTGATGCTCACTTCTTCGGAAAATCCTTCCCAGTATGAATTGTGCAATTACCGAAAGTCTGAAATTCTTGATGCATCTATT